>NW_026561593.1:0-46062 GCF_028858705.1 Grus americana
GCAGTTTACTGAAGAAGAGGTAAAAATATTTGGGGCATTGGCTCACGAAGTGACACAAAAAAATTAGATCCTGAAAGAGTGAAAGGAATTTTGTCTCTAACAGCGCCCACTAATAAAAGACAGATAAGACAGTTATGGAGATTCTTAGGGTATTGGGCGACAGTGGATAGAAAATGACAGCAGTAAGATAAAATTTTTGTATGAAAAAATAACTAAGAACGGGTTAGTAAAATGGACCCCTGAAGATGAGGAGCATTGGGAAAACATGAAAAGAGACCTGGTAAAAGCACCTGTCCTCAGTTTACCCGATATCCGTAAACCCTTTCAACTTTTTCTCAATGTGGAAAACGGGACAGCCTATGGGGTCCTGACCCAAGGGTGGGCAGGACAGAGAAAGCCTGTAGGATATTATTCTAAAATACTGGATCCTGTAAGCCGCAGGTGGCTCCCTTGCTTACAAGCACTAGTGGCCACTGCGTTATTGGTAGAAGAGGTTGGAAAGGTCACCTTGGGAGGTGAACTAAAGCAAGTTTGCTCATGTGTATGCTGCTCTTTGCTTTTGCGAGGTTGTTTCCCTAACTGCTTTATCAGCTCCCTGAGATAAAGGAGAAGGTGTGTGTCCCTCCTAGCTCCTCTGCTCTCCCAGGATAGGTCAGGGAGAGAGACACATCCTTGTTGCCATGGCTGAGCACACTGGTCTCCTGCGGTCTTGCGCTGGTTTTGCAGGAGCTCTGCGTGTGGCTGGATGTCTCTTAACCCTCCTGTGTCCCAGCCTGCTTCGAAATCAGCCTGCTTTAGCTACATTAAGGTGGCTGATTTTGACTGAAGTGGATTAGGGATTGTTCAGGAGAGTGGCAGGAGCTCCAGCAGAAGTGCTGTTACAAGGAACTGCCTTAACTGGTAGTAAGGTATACACCCCCCATAACGATAGAGGAGTCCGATACGGAGAGAAATTATTTGTGGATGGCTCCTCACGAGTGGTTGAAGGGCAACGGAAATTGGGATATGCTATTGTGGATGGGTGCACCTTTCAGATAAAAGAATCAGGACCATTAAGTAAAGCTTGGTCCGCACAAGTGTGTGAGTTATAAGCCATACTGAGAGGATTAAAACTTTTGGAGAATAAAATTGGAACCATTTATACCGATTCAAAATATGCCTTTGGGGTGGTACATACTTTTGGAAAAATTTGGGAGGAGAGAGGCTTAATTAACACCCAGGGAAAGAGATTAGTACATGAAAAACTAATCCAAGAGGTATTAAAGGCTTTAAGGGGTCCACTAAAGATAGCTATAGTCCATGTAAAGGGACATCAGAAGGGACTAACCCACACAGTAAGAGGAAAAATAGATAAGGCTTTCACTCTCCAGGAATTGGATAAACTAAAACAAATTGGAGCAAAAAGATGGTGATAAATGGCTGCTACCAGATGGCAGAGAAATTCTTCTAGGGGAATACTGAATAAATTACACCATAAAACCCATTGGGGAATTCAGGCTTTAGTAGATCAGTTGGAAACAAACTATGCCTGTGTTGGAATATACGGTCTAGCTAAAAGGATTTTAGAGGGATGTTTAACCTGTCACAAAGTGAATAAACGACAACTTACGGAAAAGGTTCAAGGGGGTCGTGAACTGGCTAAAAGACCCTTTGAGAAAATGCAGGTGGATTTCACTGACTTGCCGAAGGTTGGGAGATATCAGTATTTATTAGTCTTGGTTGATCACCTTACGTACTTTGTAGAAGCCTTTCCAGCGGTAAGGACTACTGCAAAGACAGTTATTAAAATTGTCTTGGAAGAAATTATTCCAAGGAATGGAACTATTGCGGTAATTGACTCAGACCGAGGCCCACATTTTACGTCTAAAATAATTAAAGAGACAACTGAATTGTTCGGTACAAAATGGGAATACCATACTCCCTGGCACCCGCAGAGTTCCGGGAAAGTAGAAAGAATGAATGGGGAAAGAAACACCTAACCAAACTTACGGTGGAAACAAAATTGAATTGGGTTAAATGTCTATCGCTGACCTTGCTTTACATTAGAACTCAACCAAGGACAGATACTGGTATATCCCCCTTTGAAATGTTGTATGGGATGCCTTATGACTTTGGATTATTAGTAGAGCACCCGAAGGTCGAGGATAAAATTTTAACAGAATATATTTTAGAACTGACAAAAAGGAGACAAGAACTAAGAAAGAAAGGTTTGGTAGTACAAAGACCTCCCTTGGACATTTCCATACACTGAATCCAGCCTGGAGACCAGGTACTAATCAAAACTCGGAAAGAAGCCTCCCTGACGCCTCGTTGGGAAGGACCCTTTGTTCTTTTACTTACCACAGATACAGCTGTACGGACAGCGGAAAAAAGGGTGGACTCATGCCAGCAGAATTAAGGGACCTATCTTCCCAGAAAAGTGGACTGTAACGTCAGAACCAGGAGACCTACCGGTAAATGAACCACTCCAGATCAGTGGTTCCAAATACACTACGAGAGGGCACCTTGAAGTGAAGAAAGGATACCTGAGCAAACGGGGGGGGGGGGGGGGGGTGGACTATACAAACTAATAGGAACCCCTCAGGTTTTTCCCTTTTGTGGTGAAAATAGATCTCCGGGGAATACCCTGCTTGAAACCCGGGCATTTATGTTGGGTTGTTTGCCAATGTTTAAATTGTAAATGGTCCTGTGTTTCATTTAAGAGACAACCTTATTGTACAGTGTGCTATAAGATTCGCCTGGAAACGGGCCCAACAACCAAACAGGTGGAAATATATTTGAGAGATAACTCACTCTAAATTATTAACAGGATAACAACTAAATTCCCCTGAAGACTACCTGCTGCTGCCGAGAAGATATTCATATCCCGTTGCTCTCTGCTAAAGAGTAGACGAGGAAGGCAGAGAGGTACCGAACCGTGGGGACAATAAAAGTTGTTATCCTATTGATAGTCAGAATTGGAGATGAAAATTATACCAAGCAAGGATCCTGAATTGGACACGGTTTGTGAAGTGTTGTCTAGGTTTGATCAACAAATTACTTATAAATAGAAAAAAGGGGGATTGTAATAAGGAATTGGAGGTAATTTGGTGATCAAAATGGGTTAGATGAGAAAAAGCAATCTTTCTGCACCATGCTGCACCAGAGAACATCCTGTTTGGGGAGGCTTAACCAAAATGTTGCAAATTGCAGTGCTATGTTACTATGACAACTTGTATCTCTGTAACAAACTACCCAGACTTGGAGGAGCCACGATAACCCAAGAAGCCGAAAGGCGCGAAAATCAACCTATAAAGGGGGCTGTTTAGCTTGTTTGAATTCGCGAGCCCTTGGCGGAGCCGCGGCTCCCCGGCCGCCCAGTGCTGCTTTTGCTTTCCTACCTTAATAAATACAGATTGAATTTACTTTGGACTCTATTTGTCTCAATTCAACTATAACAAATTTGGTGCCGTGACTCGGATCCAGACAGCCGACTCGGACTTCAACTCTGGGAAGGCGCCCCATCCTCGGATGGTCCCGGAGGAGATTCCGACTTAGCTCACCTGGATTTTCCGAACTGAGATAGGAAAGCAAAAAAAAAAAAAAAAAAAAAAAACCAAGATAAAAGAAAAGAGATCCTGCATTTCCCCGTAATTTTTGTGCACAAAGAGCCGGATGAAGACTCGGGAATGAGTAAGTATATTGCGGTTCCGTTCGGTCGGGGTTTGGGTACCCGGAGTGCGAGTGACTGAGACGTCCACTGGGCTTAGTAGTCCACCGGACGAAGTGAGTGTGGACCTCCTAATAGTGCGGTTCCCATTGTTCGCGAGGGCGTGGGCCACGAACGGAGGGAAGCGAGTGAATTTTGAGTGAGAGAAGGCACTTTCGGAAGATGGGACAGAGAAAAGTTCCATGCAGGAGATACGGGGTGGGGGTGGGCTCCCTGACATACCCCAAGATAGCCCTTTAGGTCAAATGATTCAATATTGGGCTGATACCCCTTATCGAGAAGGGAAGTCTAAGGAGAAAATGGTCCATTATTGTATGAAAGTACAAATAAGAAAAGATTTATATTGGCCAGTTTATGGATCTTTGGAGGATTGGATATGTCGACAATTAAATATATATGTTAACAACAAACGAACATTTAATAAGGAGGAGAATGAATATGCCTTTTTATGGATTCTGGGCATGGCTCAGACTGCTAATTTGTTTAAGAAAAGGTGGGATACAGACGAACCTCCAGCGTCTCCCCCACCCTATGTTCCCCCTCCTCCGCCACCACAAGGACTTGAGCAGGATTTCCCTCCAACAGCACCCCCAGACCCTGGGGAAGATGCTCCTCCTTCTAATCGAATAATAACTAGAAGTCAAACTAGAGAAAGAAGAGAGGAAAATGTATTGTATCCATTAAGGGAAACCGCTATGGGGGGGGGCGCAACCTGGAGTTGGATTTGTATCTGTACCTCTCAGCTCCGGGGCTGTGAGGGAATTTAAAAAAGAAATGGGACACTTGTTAGAGGACCCACTAGGGGTAGCAGAACGTTTTGATCAATTCCTCGGACCCAACATTTACACTTGGGACGAGATGGAGTCTATTTTGAAGATCTTGTTCACAAATGAAGAGCGAGGGATGATTAAAACGGCAGGCATGAGACATTGGGATCAGAGGCATCAGCATGGTCCCGCCGGAGATGTAAAATGGCCCCTACAGCGGCCCAATTGGGACAATCAAGACCCTGCACATAGAAATAACATGGTTGATCTCCGGAATATGATAATTCTATGATAATCCGGAATATAATTCATCTAATCCCCTGATTAGAGATTCTGTACCCAGAGGGCAAAATATTAATAAGGCCTTTAGTGAACAACAGAAGAAAGATGAAACCCCCACCGAATGGCTGGAGAGATTGAGAAAGAGTTTGCAGCTATATTCTGGGTTAGACCCCGATAGCCAAGTGGGTCAAGCTCTGCTGAAAACTCGATTTGTAGCTAAATCTTGGATGGATATATGGAAAAAGTTAGAGAAAATAGAAGATTGGCAGGTTTATTGTCACAAAAAGGGACATCTGCAGAGGAATTGTCGGAAAAGAATGCAGGATGAGGAGATTTTTAAGGAAGATTAGGGGGGTCAGGGGCTCTATTTGCTGGGGACCCCTAAGGTTACCGAGCCCTTGATAAAATTGAAATTAGGTCCTCATCATGAAGTGTTCGAGTTCCTCGTGGACTCGGGCGCCGAAAGATCAACCGTCCAAAAGTTACCGTCTGGATGTGTTGAATCAAAGGATAATTGGTGCAAAGGGGGAACCTTTCAAGGTGCCCCTGATAAGAAATGTAGCAATAGAAGCCCCCAATAAATATGGAATGGGAACATTTTTACTGGTCCCAGAAGCTGAGTATAATCTTTTGGGATGAGATCTGATGGTGGAATTAGGAATCAATTTGGAAGTAGATCAGGAGAAATTAAAAGTAAGATTATGCTTATTAACTGTGGAAGATAAAGCCAAGATTAATCCAGAAACTTGGTATAGCCCAGGATTGGTGGGAAAATTAAATATCAAACCGATCTCGATCTCTATAAAAGACCCAGACCAGCCAATTAGGATAAAACAGTATCCCATCCCCAGAGAAGGGAGAGAAGGGTTACAGCCAATAATTGAGAGGCTTTTGGCCCAAGGGCTTTTAGCCCATATTGCCCATAAAGAAGCCGGATGGGTCCTATCGCTTAGTAGCTATAAACAAACATACCATTACCCGGTTTCCTGTGGTAGCTAACCCGCACACTATACTTAATCGGTTAAGTCCAGACTATAAACGGTATAGTGTTGTAGATTTAAAGGATGCTTTTTGGGCCTGTCCCTTAGAAAAAGAATGTAGAGACTATTTTGCTTTTAGGCCTTAAGGGATTGAAGGTCTCTAAGTCCAAATTGCAGTTTACTGAAGAAGAGGTAAAAATATTTGGGGCATTGGCTCACGAAGTGACACAAAAAAATTAGATCCTGAAAGAGTGAAAGGAATTTTGTCTCTAACAGCGCCCACTAATAAAAGACAGATAAGACAGTTATGGAGATTCTTAGGGTATTGGGCGACAGTGGATAGAAAATGACAGCAGTAAGATAAAATTTTTGTATGAAAAAATAACTAAGAACGGGTTAGTAAAATGGACCCCTGAAGATGAGGAGCATTGGGAAAACATGAAAAGAGACCTGGTAAAAGCACCTGTCCTCAGTTTACCCGATATCCGTAAACCCTTTCAACTTTTTCTCAATGTGGAAAACGGGACAGCCTATGGGGTCCTGACCCAAGGGTGGGCAGGACAGAGAAAGCCTGTAGGATATTATTCTAAAATACTGGATCCTGTAAGCCGCAGGTGGCTCCCTTGCTTACAAGCACTAGTGGCCACTGCGTTATTGGTAGAAGAGGTTGGAAAGGTCACCTTGGGAGGTGAACTAAAGCAAGTTTGCTCATGTGTATGCTGCTCTTTGCTTTTGCGAGGTTGTTTCCCTAACTGCTTTATCAGCTCCCTGAGATAAAGGAGAAGGTGTGTGTCCCTCCTAGCTCCTCTGCTCTCCCAGGATAGGTCAGGGAGAGAGACACATCCTTGTTGCCATGGCTGAGCACACTGGTCTCCTGCGGTCTTGCGCTGGTTTTGCAGGAGCTCTGCGTGTGGCTGGATGTCTCTTAACCCTCCTGTGTCCCAGCCTGCTTCGAAATCAGCCTGCTTTAGCTACATTAAGGTGGCTGATTTTGACTGAAGTGGATTAGGGATTGTTCAGGAGAGTGGCAGGAGCTCCAGCAGAAGTGCTGTTACAAGGAACTGCCTTAACTGGTAGTAAGGTATACACCCCCCATAACGATAGAGGAGTCCGATACGGAGAGAAATTATTTGTGGATGGCTCCTCACGAGTGGTTGAAGGGCAACGGAAATTGGGATATGCTATTGTGGATGGGTGCACCTTTCAGATAAAAGAATCAGGACCATTAAGTAAAGCTTGGTCCGCACAAGTGTGTGAGTTATAAGCCATACTGAGAGGATTAAAACTTTTGGAGAATAAAATTGGAACCATTTATACCGATTCAAAATATGCCTTTGGGGTGGTACATACTTTTGGAAAAATTTGGGAGGAGAGAGGCTTAATTAACACCCAGGGAAAGAGATTAGTACATGAAAAACTAATCCAAGAGGTATTAAAGGCTTTAAGGGGTCCACTAAAGATAGCTATAGTCCATGTAAAGGGACATCAGAAGGGACTAACCCACACAGTAAGAGGAAAAATAGATAAGGCTTTCACTCTCCAGGAATTGGATAAACTAAAACAAATTGGAGCAAAAAGATGGTGATAAATGGCTGCTACCAGATGGCAGAGAAATTCTTCTAGGGGAATACTGAATAAATTACACCATAAAACCCATTGGGGAATTCAGGCTTTAGTAGATCAGTTGGAAACAAACTATGCCTGTGTTGGAATATACGGTCTAGCTAAAAGGATTTTAGAGGGATGTTTAACCTGTCACAAAGTGAATAAACGACAACTTACGGAAAAGGTTCAAGGGGGTCGTGAACTGGCTAAAAGACCCTTTGAGAAAATGCAGGTGGATTTCACTGACTTGCCGAAGGTTGGGAGATATCAGTATTTATTAGTCTTGGTTGATCACCTTACGTACTTTGTAGAAGCCTTTCCAGCGGTAAGGACTACTGCAAAGACAGTTATTAAAATTGTCTTGGAAGAAATTATTCCAAGGAATGGAACTATTGCGGTAATTGACTCAGACCAAGGCCCACATTTTACGTCTAAAATAATTAAAGAGACAACTGAATTGTTCGGTACAAAATGGGAATACCATACTCCCTGGCACCCGCAGAGTTCCGGGAAAGTAGAAAGAATGAATGGGGAAAGAAACACCTAACCAAACTTACGGTGGAAACAAAATTGAATTGGGTTAAATGTCTATCGCTGACCTTGCTTTACATTAGAACTCAACCAAGGACAGATACTGGTATATCCCCCTTTGAAATGTTGTATGGGATGCCTTATGACTTTGGATTATTAGTAGAGCACCCGAAGGTCGAGGATAAAATTTTAACAGAATATATTTTAGAACTGACAAAAAGGAGACAAGAACTAAGAAAGAAAGGTTTGGTAGTACAAAGACCTCCCTTGGACATTTCCATACACTGAATCCAGCCTGGAGACCAGGTACTAATCAAAACTCGGAAAGAAGCCTCCCTGACGCCTCGTTGGGAAGGACCCTTTGTTCTTTTACTTACCACAGATACAGCTGTACGGACAGCGGAAAAAAGGGTGGACTCATGCCAGCAGAATTAAGGGACCTATCTTCCCAGAAAAGTGGACTGTAACGTCAGAACCAGGAGACCTACCGGTAAATGAACCACTCCAGATCAGTGGTTCCAAATACACTACGAGAGGGCACCTTGAAGTGAAGAAAGGATACCTGAGCAAACGGTGGGGGGGGGGGGGGGTGGACTATACAAACTAATAGGAACCCCTCAGGTTTTTCCCTTTTGTGGTGAAAATAGATCTCCGGGGAATACCCTGCTTGAAACCCGGGCATTTATGTTGGGTTGTTTGCCAATGTTTAAATTGTAAATGGTCCTGTGTTTCATTTAAGAGACAACCTTATTGTACAGTGTGCTATAAGATTCGCCTGGAAACGGGCCCAACAACCAAACAGGTGGAAATATATTTGAGAGATAACTCACTCTAAATTATTAACAGGATAACAACTAAATTCCCCTGAAGACTACCTGCTGCTGCCGAGAAGATATTCATATCCCGTTGCTCTCTGCTAAAGAGTAGACGAGGAAGGCAGAGAGGTACCGAACCGTGGGGACAATAAAAGTTGTTATCCTATTGATAGTCAGAATTGGAGATGAAAATTATACCAAGCTAGGATCCTGAATTGGACACGGTTTGTGAAGTGTTGTCTCGGTTTGATCAACAAATTACTTATAAATAGAAAAAGGGGGGATTGTAATAAGGAATTGGAGGTAATTTGGTGATCAAAATGGGTTAGATGAGAAAAAGCAATCTTTCTGCACCATGCTGCACCAGAGAACATCCTGTTTGGGGAGGCTTAACCAAAATGTTGCAAATTGCAGTGCTATGTTACTATGACAACTTGTATCTCTGTAACAAACTACCCAGACTTGGAGGAGCCACGATAACCCAAGAAGCCGAAAGGCGCGAAAATCAACCTATAAAGGGGGCTGTTTAGCTTGTTTGAATTCGCGAGCCCTTGGCGGAGCCGCGGCTCCCCGGCCGCCCAGCGCTGCTTTTGCTTTCCTACCTTAATAAATACAGATTGAATTTACTTTGGACTCTATTTGTCTCAATTCAACTATAACAAATTTGGTGCCGTGACTCGGATCCAGACAGCCGACTCGGACTTCAACTCTGGGAAGGCGCCCCATCCTCGGATGGTCCCGGAGGAGATTCCGACTTAGCTCACCTGGATTTTCCGAACTGAGATAGGAAAGCAAAAAAAAAAAAAAAAAAAAAAACCAAGATAAAAGAAAAGAGATCCTGCATTTCCCCGTAATTTTTGTGCACAAAGAGCCGGATGAAGACTCGGGAATGAGTAAGTATATTGCGGTTCCGTTCGGTCGGGGTTTGGGTACCCGGAGTGCGAGTGACTGAGACGTCCACTGGGCTTAGTAGTCCACCGGACGAAGTGAGTGTGGACCTCCTAATAGTGCGGTTCCCATTGTTCGCGAGGGCGTGGGCCACGAACGGAGGGAAGCGAGTGAATTTTGAGTGAGAGAAGGCACTTTCGGAAGATGGGACAGAGAAAAGTTCCATGCAGGAGATACGGGGTGGGGGTGGGCTCCCTGACATACCCCAAGATAGCCCTTTAGGTCAAATGATTCAATATTGGGCTGATACCCCTTATCGAGAAGGGAAGTCTAAGGAGAAAATGGTCCATTATTGTATGAAAGTACAAATAAGAAAAGATTTATATTGGCCAGTTTATGGATCTTTGGAGGATTGGATATGTCGACAATTAAATATATATGTTAACAACAAACGAACATTTAATAAGGAGGAGAATGAATATGCCTTTTTATGGATTCTGGGCATGGCTCAGACTGCTAATTTGTTTAAGAAAAGGTGGGATACAGACGAACCTCCAGCGTCTCCCCCACCCTATGTTCCCCCTCCTCCGCCACCACAAGGACTTGAGCAGGATTTCCCTCCAACAGCACCCCCAGACCCTGGGGAAGATGCTCCTCCTTCTAATCGAATAATAACTAGAAGTCAAACTAGAGAAAGAAGAGAGGAAAATGTATTGTATCCATTAAGGGAAACCGCTATGGGGGGGGGCGCAACCTGGAGTTGGATTTGTATCTGTACCTCTCAGCTCCGGGGCTGTGAGGGAATTTAAAAAAGAAATGGGACACTTGTTAGAGGACCCACTAGGGGTAGCAGAACGTTTTGATCAATTCCTCGGACCCAACATTTACACTTGGGACGAGATGGAGTCTATTTTGAAGATCTTGTTCACAAATGAAGAGCGAGGGATGATTAAAACGGCAGGCATGAGACATTGGGATCAGAGGCATCAGCATGGTCCCGCCGGAGATGTAAAATGGCCCCTACAGCGGCCCAATTGGGACAATCAAGACCCTGCACATAGAAATAACATGGTTGATCTCCGGAATATGATAATTCTATGATAATCCGGAATATAATTCATCTAATCCCCTGATTAGAGATTCTGTACCCAGAGGGCAAAATATTAATAAGGCCTTTAGTGAACAACAGAAGAAAGATGAAACCCCCACCGAATGGCTGGAGAGATTGAGAAAGAGTTTGCAGCTATATTCTGGGTTAGACCCCGATAGCCAAGTGGGTCAAGCTCTGCTGAAAACTCGATTTGTAGCTAAATCTTGGATGGATATATGGAAAAAGTTAGAGAAAATAGAAGATTGGCAGGTTTATTGTCACAAAAAGGGACATCTGCAGAGGAATTGTCGGAAAAGAATGCAGGATGAGGAGATTTTTAAGGAAGATTAGGGGGGTCAGGGGCTCTATTTGCTGGGGACCCCTAAGGTTACCGAGCCCTTGATAAAATTGAAATTAGGTCCTCATCATGAAGTGTTCGAGTTCCTCGTGGACTCGGGCGCCGAAAGATCAACCGTCCAAAAGTTACCGTCTGGATGTGTTGAATCAAAGGATAATTGGTGCAAAGGGGGAACCTTTCAAGGTGCCCCTGATAAGAAATGTAGCAATAGAAGCCCCCAATAAATATGGAATGGGAACATTTTTACTGGTCCCAGAAGCTGAGTATAATCTTTTGGGATGAGATCTGATGGTGGAATTAGGAATCAATTTGGAAGTAGATCAGGAGAAATTAAAAGTAAGATTATGCTTATTAACTGTGGAAGATAAAGCCAAGATTAATCCAGAAACTTGGTATAGCCCAGGATTGGTGGGAAAATTAAATATCAAACCGATCTCGATCTCTATAAAAGACCCAGACCAGCCAATTAGGATAAAACAGTATCCCATCCCCAGAGAAGGGAGAGAAGGGTTACAGCCAATAATTGAGAGGCTTTTGGCCCAAGGGCTTTTAGCCCATATTGCCCATAAAGAAGCCGGATGGGTCCTATCGCTTAGTAGCTATAAACAAACATACCATTACCCGGTTTCCTGTGGTAGCTAACCCGCACACTATACTTAATCGGTTAAGTCCAGACTATAAACGGTATAGTGTTATAGATTTAAAGGATGCTTTTTGGGCCTGTCCCTTAGAAAAAGAATGTAGAGACTATTTTGCTTTTAGGCCTTAAGGGATTGAAGGTCTCTAAGTCCAAATTGCAGTTTACTGAAGAAGAGGTAAAAATATTTGGGGCATTGGCTCACGAAGTGACACAAAAAAATTAGATCCTGAAAGAGTGAAAGGAATTTTGTCTCTAACAGCGCCCACTAATAAAAGACAGATAAGACAGTTATGGAGATTCTTAGGGTATTGGGCGACAGTGGATAGAAAATGACAGCAGTAAGATAAAATTTTTGTATGAAAAAATAACTAAGAACGGGTTAGTAAAATGGACCCCTGAAGATGAGGAGCATTGGGAAAACATGAAAAGAGACCTGGTAAAAGCACCTGTCCTCAGTTTACCCGATATCCGTAAACCCTTTCAACTTTTTCTCAATGTGGAAAACGGGACAGCCTATGGGGTCCTGACCCAAGGGTGGGCAGGACAGAGAAAGCCTGTAGGATATTATTCTAAAATACTGGATCCTGTAAGCCGCAGGTGGCTCCCTTGCTTACAAGCACTAGTGGCCACTGCGTTATTGGTAGAAGAGGTTGGAAAGGTCACCTTGGGAGGTGAACTAAAGCAAGTTTGCTCATGTGTATGCTGCTCTTTGCTTTTGCGAGGTTGTTTCCCTAACTGCTTTATCAGCTCCCTGAGATAAAGGAGAAGGTGTGTGTCCCTCCTAGCTCCTCTGCTCTCCCAGGATAGGTCAGGGAGAGAGACACATCCTTGTTGCCATGGCTGAGCACACTGGTCTCCTGCGGTCTTGCGCTGGTTTTGCAGGAGCTCTGCGTGTGGCTGGATGTCTCTTAACCCTCCTGTGTCCCAGCCTGCTTCGAAATCAGCCTGCTTTAGCTACATTAAGGTGGCTGATTTTGACTGAAGTGGATTAGGGATTGTTCAGGAGAGTGGCAGGAGCTCCAGCAGAAGTGCTGTTACAAGGAACTGCCTTAACTGGTAGTAAGGTATACACCCCCCATAACGATAGAGGAGTCCGATACGGAGAGAAATTATTTGTGGATGGCTCCTCACGAGTGGTTGAAGGGCAACGGAAATTGGGATATGCTATTGTGGATGGGTGCACCTTTCAGATAAAAGAATCAGGACCATTAAGTAAAGCTTGGTCCGCACAAGTGTGTGAGTTATAAGCCATACTGAGAGGATTAAAACTTTTGGAGAATAAAATTGGAACCATTTATACCGATTCAAAATATGCCTTTGGGGTGGTACATACTTTTGGAAAAATTTGGGAGGAGAGAGGCTTAATTAACACCCAGGGAAAGAGATTAGTACATGAAAAACTAATCCAAGAGGTATTAAAGGCTTTAAGGGGTCCACTAAAGATAGCTATAGTCCATGTAAAGGGACATCAGAAGGGACTAACCCACACAGTAAGAGGAAAAATAGATAAGGCTTTCACTCTCCAGGAATTGGATAAACTAAAACAAATTGGAGCAAAAAGATGGTGATAAATGGCTGCTACCAGATGGCAGAGAAATTCTTCTAGGGGAATACTGAATAAATTACACCATAAAACCCATTGGGGAATTCAGGCTTTAGTAGATCAGTTGGAAACAAACTATGCCTGTGTTGGAATATACGGTCTAGCTAAAAGGATTTTAGAGGGATGTTTAACCTGTCACAAAGTGAATAAACGACAACTTACGGAAAAGGTTCAAGGGGGTCGTGAACTGGCTAAAAGACCCTTTGAGAAAATGCAGGTGGATTTCACTGACTTGCCGAAGGTTGGGAGGAGATATCAGTATTTATTAGTCTTGGTTGATCACCTTACGTACTTTGTAGAAGCCTTTCCAGCGGTAAGGACTACTGCAAAGACAGTTATTAAAATTGTCTTGGAAGAAATTATTCCAAGGAATGGAACTATTGCGGTAATTGACTCAGACCAAGGCCCACATTTTACGTCTAAAATAATTAAAGAGACAACTGAATTGTTCGGTACAAAATGGGAATACCATACTCCCTGGCACCCGCAGAGTTCCGGGAAAGTAGAAAGAATGAATGGGGAAAGAAACACCTAACCAAACTTACGGTGGAAACAAAATTGAATTGGGTTAAATGTCTATCGCTGACCTTGCTTTACATTAGAACTCAACCAAGGACAGATACTGGTATATCCCCCTTTGAAATGTTGTATGGGATGCCTTATGACTTTGGATTATTAGTAGAGCACCCGAAGGTCGAGGATAAAATTTTAACAGAATATATTTTAGAACTGACAAAAAGGAGACAAGAACTAAGAAAGAAAGGTTTGGTAGTACAAAGACCTCCCTTGGACATTTCCATACACTGAATCCAGCCTGGAGACCAGGTACTAATCAAAACTCGGAAAGAAGCCTCCCTGACGCCTCGTTGGGAAGGACCCTTTGTTCTTTTACTTACCACAGATACAGCTGTACGGACAGCGGAAAAAAGGGTGGACTCATGCCAGCAGAATTAAGGGACCTATCTTCCCAGAAAAGTGGACTGTAACGTCAGAACCAGGAGACCTACCGGTAAATGAACCACTCCAGATCAGTGGTTCCAAATACACTACGAGAGGGCACCTTGAAGTGAAGAAAGGATACCTGAGCAAACGGGGGGGGGGGGGGGGTGGACTATACAAACTAATAGGAACCCCTCAGGTTTTTCCCTTTTGTGGTGAAAATAGATCTCCGGGGAATACCCTGCTTGAAACCCGGGCATTTATGTTGGGTTGTTTGCCAATGTTTAAATTGTAAATGGTCCTGTGTTTCATTTAAGAGACAACCTTATTGTACAGTGTGCTATAAGATTCGCCTGGAAACGGGCCCAACAACCAAACAGGTGGAAATATATTTGAGAGATAACTCACTCTAAATTATTAACAGGATAACAACTAAATTCCCCTGAAGACTACCTGCTGCTGCCGAGAAGATATTCATATCCCGTTGCTCTCTGCTAAAGAGTAGACGAGGAAGGCAGAGAGGTACCGAACCGTGGGGACAATAAAAGTTGTTATCCTATTGATAGTCAGAATTGGAGATGAAAATTATACCAAGCTAGGATCCTGAATTGGACACGGTTTGTGAAGTGTTGTCTCAGTTTGATCAACAAATTACTTATAAATAGAAAAAGGGGGGATTGTAATAAGGAATTGGAGGTAATTTGGTGATCAAAATGGGTTAGATGAGAAAAAGCAATCTTTCTGCACCATGCTGCACCAGAGAACATCCTGTTTGGGGAGGCTTAACCAAAATGTTGCAAATTGCAGTGCTATGTTACTATGACAACTTGTATCTCTGTAGCAAACTACCCAGACTTGGAGGAGCCACGATAACCCAAGAAGCCGAAAGGCGCAAAAATCAACCTATAAAGGGGGCTGTTTAGCTTGTTTGAATTCGCGAGCCCTTGGCGGAGCCGCGGCTCCCCGGCCGCCCAGCGCTGCTTTTGCTTTCCTACCTTAATAAATACAGATTGAATTTACTTTGGACTCTATTTGTCTCAATTCAACTATAACAAACCTAACCCTAACCCTAATCCTAACCCTAACCCTAAACTTACAACGCTTATGGGCCAATCAAAAATACCCTAAACCTGACCCTAACCCGAATCCTAATGCTAACCCTAACACAGAGACTCACCGTAACCCCAGGCCAAACCCCAACCCCTAACCCTGACACTAAACCTGACCCCAATGCTGAACCGAATCCAAACCCTAATCATTACACTAGCCCTAAATTTACAAACCTTACGGTCCAATCAAAAACACCCAAAACCTTACCCTAACAGTCCAATCAAAAACAGCCGAAGCCTGACCCTAACCTTAACCATAAGGCTGACGCTAACCCTAACCCAAACATTAATTAGAGAATCATGGAATCGGAAGGTTGGAAAAGACCTCTGAGATCATCAAGTCCAACCGTTGACCCGACACCACCATGTCTACTAAACCACGTCCCAAAGTGCCACGTCTACGCGTCTTTTGAACGCCTCCAGGGATGGTGACTCCAGCACCTCTCTGGGCAGCCTGTTCCAACGCCTGACCACTCTGTCGGTGAAGAAATTTTTCCTCATAGCCAATCTAAACCTCCCCTGACGCAACTTGAGACCGTTTTCTCTTGTCCGTTTGCTAGTTAGTTGGGTGAAGAGACCAACGCCCACCTCACTACCACCTCCTTTGAGGGAGCTGTAGAGAGCCATCAGGTCTCCCCTCAGCCTCCTCTTCTCCGGGCTAAACAACCCCAGTTCCCTCAGCCGCTCCTCATCAGACTTCTTCTCTAGACCCTTCACCCGCTGCATTGCCCTTCTCTGGACGTGCTCCAGCACCTCCATGTCGTTCTTCTAGCAAGGGGCCCAAAACTGAACACAGTTCTCGAGGTGCGGCCTCACCAGTGCCGACTACGGGGGGACGATCACTGCCCTAGTCCCGCTGGCCACACGATTTCTCCTACAAGCCAGGGTGCTGTTGGCCACCTTGGCCACCTGCGCACGCTGCTGGCTCATCCTCAGCCGACGCTCGACCAACAGCCCCAGGTCCTTTTCCGCCAGGCAGCTTTCCAGCCGCTCTTCTTTCCCAAGCCTGTAGCGTTGCCTGGGGTTGCTGTGAGCCAAGTGCAGGACCCGGCACTGAGCCTTGGTAAACCTCATAGAGCTGGTCTCAGCCCATCGATCCAGCCTGTGCAGATCCCTCTGCAGACCCTTCCTACCTTTCAGCAGATCAACACTCCCGCACAACTTGGTGTCGTCTGCGAACTTACTGAGGGCACACTCGAGCCCCTCGTCCAGATCATTGATAAAGATATTAAGGAGACCTGGCCCCAGTACTGAGCCCTGGGAAACACCGCTTCTGGGACTGGCCACCAAATGGATTCAAGTCCATTCACCAGAACTCTTTGGACCCGCCCATCCAGACCGTTGGGTTTTGGGGTTTTTTTGTGGTTTTTTTTTTTTTTTTACACAACCTGGTTTCTTGGGTATGTAGAATTTCCACTGACATTGTGTTGGAAGTATTTGATCTTTCAGCTGATGAAAAGGCAGTCCTTTTTTTCAAATATTAAAAATATCTTAGGTTTTCAGGCAGAGTTCCTCTGTCTGACCGTAACCCCCAGTGCCACCCCGAGAACTTCATCTGAGGTACTTGCCTGGGACTGCCAGCCATCGGCTAGGACCTGCAGGGAGAACAGAGTCCTTCAGGAGCTGCAGATGGAGCCCGAGCAGAGGGATGAGGGCACCGAAACTGCAATCAGATGTCTTGGGTCCCTGTAATAACAAAAAATAACCTGAGCCTAACCAAAACCTCAATCTTACAAACCATAGGGTCAAAGAGAAAATACCCTAAGCCTGACACTCAACCTAATCCCAACCCTAAACTTACAACCCTTACAGTCCAATCAAAAATACCCAAAGCCTGACCCTAATCCCAACCCTAAGATTAACCCTAACCCTGAACAGAACCCAAATGGATTCCTAGCCCAAACATTAACCTAGAGAGTAAACCTAACCCAAACCCTGACCCTAATCCCAACCCTAACCCTAACCCTGACCCTTACTCTAAACCCGACTCGGATCCTAATCCTAACCCCCAACCCCAACAAAAATGCTAACCTTAACAGGAAATCTAACCCTAGCCTGAAACCTATCCTAAGCCTAATCTTAACCCTAACCCTAAGCCTAAATTTACAATCCTTATGGCCCAATCAATCAAAAATACCGTCAAACTGAACCTCACCCTAAGCCTAACACTAACCATAAGGCTGACCCTAACCATAACCCAAGACCTAACCCTGACCCTAAAACCAACCCGAAATCCAATCCTAAACCTAACCCTAACACTAACCATACCCTGACCCTAACCCTGCGCCTAAACCTGATCCTTGCCCTAACTCTAACCATTACCCTAAACCTAACCCTAACCCTTGACCTAACCCTACCCTGACCCTAACCCTAACCCTAACCCTAAATTTACAAACTTGATGGTCTCATCAAAAATACCCTAAGCCTGACTCTAATCCTAATCCGAACCATAACCCAAACCCTAGGCATAACCCGAACCCACGTCCTAACCTTATCCTGACCCTAAACCCAAACCATGACCTAATGAAAAAGAGCCTGAAAAAGACTTGAGCCTTACCCCATTCTAACCAAAACCCTAACCCCTAACCACAACCGTGACGCTAAAACTAAACCGAACCCTCAACTTACAACCTTTATGGTGCAATCAAAAATACCCGAAGCCTGACCCTGACCCTGACCCTAACCCTAACCCTAAACCTGGCCCTAACCCTAAACCTAAACCGGAACCTAATCCTTATCCTAACCCTAACCTTAAACTTACAAGCCTTACGGTCCAATCAAAAATACCCTAAGCCTGACCCTAACCCTAACCCTAGCCATAATCCTACCCTGACTCTAAACCTAACTCTAACCCTAACCCTAACTGTAAGACTGACCCTAAAATTTCAACCATTCCAGTCCAATCACAAATAGCCGAAGCCTAACCCTGATCCTAACCCTAAAGCCTACACTAACCCTAACCCTCACAGTTTAAGTAAAAATAACCTAAGCCTGACCCTAACTGTGACCCTGGGCCTAACCCTAACCATAAGCCTGACCCTAACCTTAACACTAACCTTAAGCCTGAAACCTAACCCGGCCCTAACCCCAACCCTAAAGCTAACCCTAACCCTAAGTCTAACCCAAAGGCTGATCCAAACACTAATCCGAGGCCTAACCTGAACCCTAACGCTTACGATACTTACGGTCAACCAAAGATAGCCTAAGCGTCCCCCTGACTGGTACCCTGGGCCTGACCCGAACACTAATCCGAACCAGAAGGCTTACCCTTAAACTAACCCGAACCTTAAGGCTGACCCTAACCATAATCAAACCCTAACCTATAACCCAAACCCCAAGCTGACCCTTACCCAAACCTGAGGCCAAATCCTAAGCCTCACCATTAAAAACCTAACAGTCAGCCAAAAATAGCCTAAGTCTGACCATAACCCTAGCCCTAACTCTGACCCTCACCCTAACAAGATCCCTGACCCTAACCCAAATGCTAACCACAATCCTGACCATAACCCTAAGACTAACTCCATGAAAAATAGACTAAGATTTAACCGGAGGCTGACCCCATTCCTAACCTCTAACCCTAACGCTGACACTGAACTTAACCCCAACCATGAACCTGTAATAAGGAATTGGAGGTAATTTGGTGATCAAAATGGGTTAGATGAGAAAAAGCAATCTTTCTGCACCATGCTGCACCAGAGAACATCCTGTTTGGCGAGGCTTAACCAAAATGTTGCAAATTGCAGTGCTATGTTACTATGACAACTTGTATCTCTGTAACAAACTACCCAGACTTGGAGGAGCCACGATAACCCAAGAAGCCGAAAGGCGCAAAAATCAACCTATAAAGGGGGCTGTTTAGCTTGTTTGAATTCGCGAGCCCTTGGCGGAGCCGCGGCTCCCCGGCCGCCCAGCGCTGCTTTTGCTTTCCTACCTTAATAAATACAGATTGAATTTACTTTGGACTCTATTTGTCTCAATTCAACTATAACAAACCTAACCCTAACCCTAATCCTAACCCTAACCCTAAACTTACAACGCTTATGGGCCAATCAAAAATACCCTAAACCTGACCCTAACCCGAATCCTAATGCTAACCCTAACACAGAGACTCACCGTAACCCCAGGCCAAACCCCAACCCCTAACCCTGACACTAAACCTGACCCCAATGCTGAACTGAATCCAAACCCTAATCATTACACTAGCCCTAAATTTACAAACCTTACGGTCCAATCAAAAACACCCAAAACCTTACCCTAACAGTCCAATCAAAAACAGCCGAAGCCTGACCCTAACCTTAACCATAAGGCTGACGCTAACCCTAACCCAAACATTAATTAGAGAATCATGGAATCGGAAGGTTGGAAAAGACCTCTGAGATCATCAAGTCCAACCGTTGACCCGACACCACCATGTCTACTAAACCATGTCCCAAAGTGCCACGTCTACGCGTCTTTTGAACGCCTCCAGGGATGGTGACTCCAGCACCTCTCTGGGCAGCCTGTTCCAACGCCTGACCACTCTGTCGGTGAAGAAATTTTTCCTCATAGCCAATCTAAACCTCCCCTGACGCAACTTGAGACCGTTTTCTCTTGTCCGTTTGCTAGTTAGTTGGGTGAAGAGACCAACGCCCACCTCACTACCACCTCCTTTGAGGGAGCTGTAGAGAGCCATCAGGTCTCCCCTCAGCCTCCTCTTCTCCGGGCTAAACAACCCCAGTTCCCTCAGCCGCTCCTCATCAGACTTCTTCTCTAGACCCTTCACCCGCTGCATTGCCCTTCTCTGGACGTGCTCCAGCACCTCCATGTCGTTCTTCTAGCAAGGGGCCCAAAACTGAACACAGTTCTCGAGGTGCGGCCTCACCAGTGCCGACTACGGGGGGACGATCACTGCCCTAGTCCCGCTGGCCACACGATTTCTGCTACAAGCCAGGGTGCTGTTGGCCACCTTGGCCACCTGCGCACGCTGCTGGCTCATCCTCAGCCGGCGCTCGACCAACAGCCCCAGGTCCTTTTCCGCCAGGCAGCTTTCCAGCCGCTCTTCTTTCCCAAGCCTGTAGCGTTGCCTGGGGTTGCTGTGAGCCAAGTGCAGGACCCGGCACTGAGCCTTGGTAAACCTCATAGAGCTGGTCTCAGCCCATCGATCCAGCCTGTGCAGATCCCTCTGCAGACCCTTCCTACCTTTCAGCAGATCAACACTCCCGCACAACTTGGTGTCGTCTGCGAACTTACTGAGGGCACACTCGAGCCCCTCGTCCAGATCATTGATAAAGATATTAAGGAGACCTGGCCCCAGTACTGAGCCCTGGGAAACACCGCTTCTGGGACTGGCCACCAAATGGATTCAAGTCCATTCACCAGAACTCTTTGGACCCGCCCATCCAGACCGTTGGGTTTTGGGGTTTTTTGGGTTTTGGGTTTTTTTTACACAACCTGGTTTCTTGGGTATGTAGAATTTCCACTGACATTGTGTTGGAAGTATTTGATCTTTCAGCTGATGAAAAGGCAGTCCTTTTTTTCAAATATTAAAAATATCTTAGGTTTTCAGGCAGAGTTCCTCTGTCTGACCGTAACCCCCAGTGCCACCCCGAGAACTTCACCTGAGGTACTTGCCTGGGACTGCCAGCCATCGGCTAGGACCTGCAGGGAGAACAGAGTCCTTCAGGAGCTGCAGATGGAGCCCGAGCAGAGGGATGAGGGCACCGAAACTGCAATCAGATGTCTTGGGTCCCTGTAATAACAAAAAATAACCTGAGCCTAACCAAAACCTCAATCTTACAAACCATAGGGTCAAAGAGAAAATACCCTAAGCCTGACACTCAACCTAATCCCAACCCTAAACTTACAACCCTTACAGTCCAATCAAAAATACCCAAAGCCTGACCCTAATCCTAACCCTAAGATTAACCCTAACCCTGAACAGAACCCAAATGGATTCCTAGCCCAAACATTAACCTAGAGAGTAAACCTAACCCAAACCCTGACCCTAATCCCAACCCTAACCCTAACCCTGACCCTTACTCTAAACCCGACTCGGATCCTAATCCTAACCCCCAACCCCAACAAAAATGCTAACCTTAACAGGAAATCTAACCCTAGCCCGAAACCTATCCTAAGCCTAATCTTAACCCTAACCCTAAGCCTAAATTTACAATCCTTATGGCCCAATCAATCAAAAATACCGTCAAACTGAACCTCACCCTAAGCCTAACACTAACCATAAAGCTGACCCTAACCATAACCCAAGACCTAACCCTGACCCTAAAACCAACCCGAAATCCAATCCTAAACCTAACCCCAACACTAACCATACCCTGACCCTAACCCTGCGCCTAAACCTGATCCTTGCCCTAACTCTAACCATTACCCTAAACCTAACCCTAACCCTTGACCTAACCCTACCCTGACCCTAACCCTAACCCTAACCCTAAATTTACAAACTTGATGGTCTCATCAAAAATACCCTAAGCCTGACTCTAATCCTAATCCGAACCATAACCCAAACCCTAGGCATAACCCGAACCCACGTCCTAACCTTATCCTGACCCTAAACCCAAACCATGACCTAATGAAAAAGAGCCTGAAAAAGACTTGAGCCTTACCCCATTCTAACCAAAACCCTAACCCCTAACCACAACCGTGACGCTAAAACTAAACCGAACCCTCAACTTACAACCTTTATGGTGCAATCAAAAATACCCGAAGCCTGACCCTGACCCTGACCCTGACCCTAACCCTAACCCTAAACCTGGCCCTAACCCTAAACCTAAACCGGAACCTAATCCTTATCCTAACCCTAACCTTAAACTTACAAGCCTTACGGTCCAATCAAAAATACCCTAAGCCTGACCCTAACCCTAACCCTAGCCATAATCCTACCCTGACTCTAAACCTAACTCTAACCCTAACCCTAACTGTAAGACTGACCCTAAAATTTCAACCATTCCAGTCCAATCACAAATAGCCGAAGCCTAACCCTGATCCTAACCCTAAAGCCTACACTAACCCTAACCCTCACAGTTTAAGTAAAAATAACCTAAGCCTGACCCTAACTGTGACCCTGGGCCTAACCCTAACCATAAGCCTGACCCTAACCTTAACACTAACCTTAAGCCTGAAACCTAACCCGGCCCTAACCCCAACCCTAAAGCTAACCCTAACCCTAAGTCTAACCCAAAGGCTGATCCAAACACTAATCCGAGGCCTAACCTGAACCCTAACGCTTACGATACTTACGGTCAACCAAAGATAGCCTAAGCGTCCCCCTGACTGTTACCCTGGGCCTGACCCGAACACTAATCCGAACCAGAAGGCTTACCCTTAAACTAACCCGAACCTTAAGGCTGACCCTAACCATAATCAAACCCTAACCTATAACCCAAACCCCAAGCTGACCCTTACCCAAACCTGAGGCCAAATCCTAAGCCTCACCATTAAAAACCTAACAGTCAGCCAAAAATAGCCTAAGTCTGACCATAACCCTAGCCCTAACTCTGACCCTCACCCTAACAAGATCCCTGACCCTAACCCAAATGCTAACCACAATCCTGACCATAACCCTAAGACTAACTCCATGAAAAATAGACTAAGATTTAACCGGAGGCTGACCCCATTCCTAACCTCTAACCCTAACGCTGACACTGAACTTAACCCCAACCATGAACCTGTAATAAGGAATTGGAGGTAATTTGGTGATCAAAATGGGTTAGATGAGAAAAAGCAATCTTTCTGCACCATGCTGCACCAGAGAACATCCTGTTTGGCGAGGCTTAACCAAAATGTTGCAAATTGCAGTGCTATGTTACTATGACAACTTGTATCTCTGTAGCAAACTACCCAGACTTGGAGGAGCCACGATAACCCAAGAAGCCGAAAGGCGCGAAAATCAACCTATAAAGGGGGCTGTTTAGCTTGTTTGAATTCGCGAGCCCTTGGCGGAGCCGCGGCTCCCCGGCCGCCCAGCGCTGCTTTTGCTTTCCTACCTTAATAAATACAGATTGAATTTACTTTGGACTCTATTTGTCTCAATTCAACTATAACAAACCTAACCCTAACCCTAATCCTAACCCTAACCCTAAACTTACAACGCTTATGGGCCAATCAAAAATACCCTAAACCTGACCCTAACCCGAATCCTAATGCTAACCCTAACACAGAGACTCACCGTAACCCCAGGCCAAACCCCAA
This sequence comes from Grus americana, assembly GCF_028858705.1. Taxonomy (NCBI): domain Eukaryota; kingdom Metazoa; phylum Chordata; class Aves; order Gruiformes; family Gruidae; genus Grus; species Grus americana. The sequence goes on from NW_026561593.1 coordinate 23,501, forward strand.
CCCCTAACCCTGACACTAAACCTGACCCCAATGCTGAACCGAATCCAAACCCTAATCATTACACTAGCCCTAAATTTACAAACCTTACGGTCCAATCAAAAACACCCAAAACCTTACCCTAACAGTCCAATCAAAAACAGCCGAAGCCTGACCCTAACCTTAACCATAAGGCTGACGCTAACCCTAACCCAAACATTAATTAGAGAATCATGGAATCGGAAGGTTGGAAAAGACCTCTGAGATCATCAAGTCCAACCGTTGACCCGACACCACCATGTCTACTAAACCATGTCCCAAAGTGCCACGTCTACGCGTCTTTTGAACGCCTCCAGGGATGGTGACTCCAGCACCTCTCTGGGCAGCCTGTTCCAACGCCTGACCACTCTGTCGGTGAAGAAATTTTTCCTCATAGCCAATCTAAACCTCCCCTGACGCAACTTGAGACCGTTTTCTCTTGTCCGTTTGCTAGTTAGTTGGGTGAAGAGACCAACGCCCACCTCACTACCACCTCCTTTGAGGGAGCTGTAGAGAGCCATCAGGTCTCCCCTCAGCCTCCTCTTCTCCGGGCTAAACAACCCCAGTTCCCTCAGCCGCTCCTCATCAGACTTCTTCTCTAGACCCTTCACCCGCTGCATTGCCCTTCTCTGGACGTGCTCCAGCACCTCCATGTCGTTCTTCTAGCAAGGGGCCCAAAACTGAACACAGTTCTCGAGGTGCGGCCTCACCAGTGCCGACTACGGGGGGACGATCACTGCCCTAGTCCCGCTGGCCACACGATTTCTCCTACAAGCCAGGGTGCTGTTGGCCACCTTGGCCACCTGCGCACGCTGCTGGCTCATCCTCAGCCGGCGCTCGACCAACAGCCCCAGGTCCTTTTCCGCCAGGCAGCTTTCCAGCCGCTCTTCTTTCCCAAGCCTGTAGCGTTGCCTGGGGTTGCTGTGAGCCAAGTGCAGGACCCGGCACTGAGCCTTGGTAAACCTCATAGAGCTGGTCTCAGCCCATCGATCCAGCCTGTGCAGATCCCTCTGCAGACCCTTCCTACCTTTCAGCAGATCAACACTCCCGCACAACTTGGTGTCGTCTGCGAACTTACTGACGGCACACTCGAGCCCCTCGTCCAGATCATTGATAAAGATATTAAGGAGACCTGGCCCCAGTACTGAGCCCTGGGAAACACCGCTTCTGGGACTGGCCACCAAATGGATTCAAGTCCATTCACCAGAACTCTTTGGACCCGCCCATCCAGACCGTTGGGTTTTGGGGTTTTTTTGTGGTTTTTTTTTTTTTTTACACAACCTGGTTTCTTGGGTATGTAGAATTTCCACTGACATTGTGTTGGAAGTATTTGATCTTTCAGCTGATGAAAAGGCAGTCCTTTTTTTCAAATATTAAAAATATCTTAGGTTTTCAGGCAGAGTTCCTCTGTCTGACCGTAACCCCCAGTGCCACCCCGAGAACTTCATCTGAGGTACTTGCCTGGGACTGCCAGCCATCGGCTAGGACCTGCAGGGAGAACAGAGTCCTTCAGGAGCTGCAGATGGAGCCCGAGCAGAGGGATGAGGGCACCGAAACTGCAATCAGATGTCTTGGGTCCCTGTAATAACAAAAAATAACCTGAGCCTAACCAAAACCTCAATCTTACAAACCATAGGGTCAAAGAGAAAATACCCTAAGCCTGACACTCAACCTAATCCCAACCCTAAACTTACAACCCTTACAGTCCAATCAAAAATACCCAAAGCCTGACCCTAATCCCAACCCTAAGATTAACCCTAACCCTGAACAGAACCCAAATGGATTCCTAGCCCAAACATTAACCTAGAGAGTAAACCTAACCCAAACCCTGACCCTAATCCCAACCCTAACCCTAACCCTGACCCTTACTCTAAACCCGACTCGGATCCTAATCCTAACCCCCAACCCCAACAAAAATGCTAACCTTAACAGGAAATCTAACCCTAGCCTGAAACCTATCCTAAGCCTAATCTTAACCCTAACCCTAAGCCTAAATTTACAATCCTTATGGCCCAATCAATCAAAAATACCGTCAAACTGAACCTCACCCTAAGCCTAACACTAACCATAAGGCTGACCCTAACCATAACCCAAGACCTAACCCTGACCCTAAAACCAACCCGAAATCCAATCCTAAACCTAACCCTAACACTAACCATACCCTGACCCTAACCCTGCGCCTAAACCTGATCCTTGCCCTAACTCTAACCATTACCCTAAACCTAACCCTAACCCTTGACCTAACCCTACCCTGACCCTAACCCTAACCCTAACCCTAAATTTACAAACTTGATGGTCTCATCAAAAATACCCTAAGCCTGACTCTAATCCTAATCCGAACCATAACCCAAACCCTAGGCATAACCCGAACCCACGTCCTAACCTTATCCTGACCCTAAACCCAAACCATGACCTAATGAAAAAGAGCCTGAAAAAGACTTGAGCCTTACCCCATTCTAACCAAAACCCTAACCCCTAACCACAACCGTGACGCTAAAACTAAACCGAACCCTCAACTTACAACCTTTATGGTGCAATCAAAAATACCCGAAGCCTGACCCTGACCCTGACCCTAACCCTAACCCTAAACCTGGCCCTAACCCTAAACCTAAACCGGAACCTAATCCTTATCCTAACCCTAACCTTAAACTTACAAGCCTTACGGTCCAATCAAAAATACCCTAAGCCTGACCCTAACCCTAACCCTAGCCATAATCCTACCCTGACTCTAAACCTAACTCTAACCCTAACCCTAACTGTAAGACTGACCCTAAAATTTCGCCCCTTCCAGTCCAATCACAAATAGCCGAAGCCTAACCCTGATCCTAACCCTAAAGCCTACACTAACCCTAACCCTCACAGTTTAAGTAAAAATAACCTAAGCCTGACCCTAACTGTGACCCTGGGCCTAACCCTAACCATAAGCCTGACCCTAACCTTAACACTAACCTTAAGCCTGAAACCTAAGCCGGCCCTAACCCCAACCCTAAAGCTAACCCTAACCCTAAGTCTAACCCAAAGGCTGATCCAAACACTAATCCGAGGCCTAACCTGAACCCTAACGCTTACGATACTTACGGTCAACCAAAGATAGCCTAAGCGTCCCCCTGACTGGTACCCTGGGCCTGACCCGAACACTAATCCGAACCAGAAGGCTTACCCTTAAACTAACCCGAACCTTAAGGCTGACCCTAACCATAATCAAACCCTAACCTATAACCCAAACCCCAAGCTGACCCTTACCCAAACCTGAGGCCAAATCCTAAGCCTCACCATTAAAAACCTAACAGTCAGCCAAAAATAGCCTAAGTCTGACCATAACCCTAGCCCTAACTCTGACCCTCAGCCTAACAAGATCCCTGACCCTAACCCAAATGCTAACCACAATCCTGACCATAACCCTAAGACTAACTCCATGAAAAATAGACTAAGATTTAACCGGAGGCTGACCCCATTCCTAACCTCTAACCCTAACGCTGACACTGAACTTAACCCCAACCATGAACCTGTAATAAGGAATTGGAGGTAATTTGGTGATCAAAATGGGTTAGATGAGAAAAAGCAATCTTTCTGCACCATGCTGCACCAGAGAACATCCTGTTTGGCGAGGCTTAACCAAAATGTTGCAAATTGCAGTGCTATGTTACTATGACAACTTGTATCTCTGTAACAAACTACCCAGACTTGGAGGAGCCACGATAACCCAAGAAGCCGAAAGGCGCAAAAATCAACCTATAAAGGGGGCTGTTTAGCTTGTTTGAATTCGCGAGCCCTTGGCGGAGCCGCGGCTCCCCGGCCGCCCAGCGCTGCTTTTGCTTTCCTACCTTAATAAATACAGATTGAATTTACTTTGGACTCTATTTGTCTCAATTCAACTATAACAAACCTAACCCTAACCCTAATCCTAACCCTAACCCTAAACTTACAACGCTTATGGGCCAATCAAAAATACCCTAAACCTGACCCTAACCCGAATCCTAATGCTAACCCTAACACAGAGACTCACCGTAACCCCAGGCCAAACCCCAACCCCTAACCCTGACACTAAACCTGACCCCAATGCTGAACTGAATCCAAACCCTAATCATTACACTAGCCCTAAATTTACAAACCTTACGGTCCAATCAAAAACACCCAAAACCTTACCCTAACAGTCCAATCAAAAACAGCCGAAGCCTGACCCTAACCTTAACCATAAGGCTGACGCTAACCCTAACCCAAACATTAATTAGAGAATCATGGAATCGGAAGGTTGGAAAAGACCTCTGAGATCATCAAGTCCAACCGTTGACCCGACACCACCATGTCTACTAAACCATGTCCCAAAGTGCCACGTCTACGCGTCTTTTGAACGCCTCCAGGGATGGTGACTCCAGCACCTCTCTGGGCAGCCTGTTCCAACGCCTGACCACTCTGTCGGTGAAGAAATTTTTCCTCATAGCCAATCTAAACCTCCCCTGACGCAACTTGAGACCGTTTTCTCTTGTCCGTTTGCTAGTTAGTTGGGTGAAGAGACCAACGCCCACCTCACTACCACATCCTTTGAGGGAGCTGTAGAGAGCCATCAGGTCTCCCCTCAGCCTCCTCTTCTCCGGGCTAAACAACCCCAGTTCCCTCAGCCGCTCCTCATCAGACTTCTTCTCTAGACCCTTCACCCGCTGCATTGCCCTTCTCTGGACGTGCTCCAGCACCTCCATGTCGTTCTTCTAGCAAGGGGCCCAAAACTGAACACAGTTCTCGAGGTGCGGCCTCACCAGTGCCGACTACGGGGGGACGATCACTGCCCTAGTCCCGCTGGCCACACGATTTCTCCTACAAGCCAGGGTGCTGTTGGCCACCTTGGCCACCTGCGCACGCTGCTGGCTCATCCTCAGCCGGCGCTCGACCAACAGCCCCAGGTCCTTTTCCGCCAGGCAGCTTTCCAGCCGCTCTTCTTTCCCAAGCCTGTAGCGTTGCCTGGGGTTGCTGTGAGCCAAGTGCAGGACCCGGCACTGAGCCTTGGTAAACCTCATAGAGCTGGTCTCAGCCCATCGATCCAGCCTGTGCAGATCCCTCTGCAGACCCTTCCTACCTTTCAGCAGATCAACACTCCCGCACAACTTGGTGTCGTCTGCGAACTTACTGACGGCACACTCGAGCCCCTCGTCCAGATCATTGATAAAGATATTAAGGAGACCTGGCCCCAGTACTGAGCCCTGGGAAACACCGCTTCTGGGACTGGCCACCAAATGGATTCAAGTCCATTCACCAGAACTCTTTGGACCCGCTCATCCAGACCGTTGGGTTTTGGGGTTTTTTGGGTTTTGGGTTTTTTTTACACAACCTGGTTTCTTGGGTATGTAGAATTTCCACTGACATTGTGTTGGAAGTATTTGATCTTTCAGCTGATGAAAAGGCAGTCCTTTTTTTCAAATATTAAAAATATCTTAGGTTTTCAGGCAGAGTTCCTCTGTCTGACCGTAACCCCCAGTGCCACCCCGAGAACTTCACCTGAGGTACTTGCCTGGGACTGCCAGCCATCGGCTAGGACCTGCAGGGAGAACAGAGTCCTTCAGGAGCTGCAGATGGAGCCCGAGCAGAGGGACGAGGGCACCGAAACTGCAATCAGATGTCTTGGGTCCCTGTAATAACAAAAAATAACCTGAGCCTAACCAAAACCTCAATCTTACAAACCATAGGGTCAAAGAGAAAATACCCTAAGCCTGACACTCAACCTAATCCCAACCCTAAACTTACAACCCTTACAGTCCAATCAAAAATACCCAAAGCCTGACCCTAATCCTAACCCTAAGATTAACCCTAACCCTGAACAGAACCCAAATGGATTCCTAGCCCAAACATTAACCTAGAGAGTAAACCTAACCCAAACCCTGACCCTAATCCCAACCCTAACCCTAACCCTGACCCTTACTCTAAACCCGACTCGGATCCTAATCCTAACCCCCAACCCCAACAAAAATGCTAACCTTAACAGGAAATCTAACCCTAGCCCGAAACCTATCCTAAGCCTAATCTTAACCCTAACCCTAAGCCTAAATTTACAATCCTTATGGCCCAATCAATCAAAAATACCGTCAAACTGAACCTCACCCTAAGCCTAACACTAACCATAAGGCTGACCCTAACCATAACCCAAGACCTAACCCTGACCCTAAAACCAACCCGAAATCCAATCCTAAACCTAACCCCAACACTAACCATACCCTGACCCTAACCCTGCGCCTAAACCTGATCCTTGCCCTAACTCTAACCATTACCCTAAACCTAACCCTAACCCTTGACCTAACCCTACCCTGACCCTAACCCTAACCCTAACCCTAAATTTACAAACTTGATGGTCTCATCAAAAATACCCTAAGCCTGACTCTAATCCTAATCCGAACCATAACCCAAACCCTAGGCATAACCCGAACCCACGTCCTAACCTTATCCTGACCCTAAACCCAAACCATGACCTAATGAAAAAGAGCCTGAAAAAGACTTGAGCCTTACCCCATTCTAACCAAAACCCTAACCCCTAACCACAACCGTGACGCTAAAACTAAACCGAACCCTCAACTTACAACCTTTATGGTGCAATCAAAAATACCCGAAGCCTGACCCTGACCCTGACCCTAACCCTAACCCTAAACCTGGCCCTAACCCTAAACCTAAACCGGAACCTAATCCTTATCCTAACCCTAACCTTAAACTTACAAGCCTTACGGTCCAATCAAAAATACCCTAAGCCTGACCCTAACCCTAACCCTAGCCATAATCCTACCCTGACTCTAAACCTAACTCTAACCCTAACCCTAACTGTAAGACTGACCCTAAAATTTCGCCCCTTCCAGTCCAATCACAAATAGCCGAAGCCTAACCCTGATCCTAACCCTAAAGCCTACACTAACCCTAACCCTCACAGTTTAAGTAAAAATAACCTAAGCCTGACCCTAACTGTGACCCTGGGCCTAACCCTAACCATAAGCCTGACCCTAACCTTAACACTAACCTTAAGCCTGAAACCTAAGCCGGCCCTAACCCCAACCCTAAAGCTAACCCTAACCCTAAGTCTAACCCAAAGGCTGATCCAAACACTAATCCGAGGCCTAACCTGAACCCTAACGCTTACGATACTTACGGTCAACCAAAGATAGCCTAAGCGTCCCCCTGACTGCTACCCTGGGCCTGACCCGAACACTAATCCGAACCAGAAGGCTTACCCTTAAACTAACCCGAACCTTAAGGCTGACCCTAACCATAATCAAACCCTAACCTATAACCCAAACCCCAAGCTGACCCTTACCCAAACCTGAGGCCAAATCCGAAGCCTCACCATTAAAAACCTAACAGTCAGCCAAAAATAGCCTAAGTCTGACCATAACCCTAGCCCTAACTCTGACCCTCAGCCTAACAAGATCCCTGACCCTAACCCAAATGCTAACCACAATCCTGACCATAACCCTAAGACTAACTCCATGAAAAATAGACTAAGATGTAACCGGAGGCTGACCCCATTCCTAACCTCTAACCCTAACGCTGACACTGAACTTAACCCCAACCATGAACCTGTAATAAGGAATTGGAGGTAATTTGGTGATCAAAATGGGTTAGATGAGAAAAAGCAATCTTTCTGCACCATGCTGCACCAGAGAACATCCTGTTTGGCGAGGCTTAACCAAAATGTTGCAAATTGCAGTGCTATGTTACTATGACAACTTGTATCTCTGTAACAAACTACCCAGACTTGGAGGAGCCACGATAACCCAAGAAGCCGAAAGGCGCAAAAATCAACCTATAAAGGGGGCTGTTTAGCTTGTTTGAATTCGCGAGCCCTTGGCGGAGCCGCGGCTCCCCGGCCGCCCAGCGCTGCTTTTGCTTTCCTACCTTAATAAATACAGATTGAATTTACTTTGGACTCTATTTGTCTCAATTCAACTATAACAAACCTAACCCTAACCCTAATCCTAACCCTAACCCTAAACTTACAACGCTTATGGGCCAATCAAAAATACCCTAAACCTGACCCTAACCCGAATCCTAATGCTAACCCTAACACAGAGACTCACCGTAACCCCAGGCCAAACCCCAACCCCTAACCCTGACACTAAACCTGACCCCAATGCTGAACTGAATCCAAACCCTAATCATTACACTAGCCCTAAATTTACAAACCTTACGGTCCAATCAAAAACACCCAAAACCTTACCCTAACAGTCCAATCAAAAACAGCCGAAGCCTGACCCTAACCTTAACCATAAGGCTGACGCTAACCCTAACCCAAACATTAATTAGAGAATCATGGAATCGGAAGGTTGGAAAAGACCTCTGAGATCATCAAGTCCAACCGTTGACCCGACACCACCATGTCTACTAAACCATGTCCCAAAGTGCCACGTCTACGCGTCTTTTGAACGCCTCCAGGGATGGTGACTCCAGCACCTCTCTGGGCAGCCTGTTCCAACGCCTGACCACTCTGTCGGTGAAGAAATTTTTCCTCATAGCCAATCTAAACCTCCCCTGACGCAACTTGAGACCGTTTTCTCTTGTCCGTTTGCTAGTTAGTTGGGTGAAGAGACCAACGCCCACCTCACTACCACATCCTTTGAGGGAGCTGTAGAGAGCCATCAGGTCTCCCCTCAGCCTCCTCTTCTCCGGGCTAAACAACCCCAGTTCCCTCAGCCGCTCCTCATCAGACTTCTTCTCTAGACCCTTCACCCGCTGCATTGCCCTTCTCTGGACGTGCTCCAGCACCTCCATGTCGTTCTTCTAGCAAGGGGCCCAAAACTGAACACAGTTCTCGAGGTGCGGCCTCACCAGTGCCGACTACGGGGGGACGATCACTGCCCTAGTCCCGCTGGCCACACGATTTCTCCTACAAGCCAGGGTGCTGTTGGCCACCTTGGCCACCTGCGCACGCTGCTGGCTCATCCTCAGCCGGCGCTCGACCAACAGCCCCAGGTCCTTTTCCGCCAGGCAGCTTTCCAGCCGCTCTTCTTTCCCAAGCCTGTAGCGTTGCCTGGGGTTGCTGTGAGCCAAGTGCAGGACCCGGCACTGAGCCTTGGTAAACCTCATAGAGCTGGTCTCAGCCCATCGATCCAGCCTGTGCAGATCCCTCTGCAGACCCTTCCTACCTTTCAGCAGATCAACACTCCCGCACAACTTGGTGTCGTCTGCGAACTTACTGAGGGCACACTCGAGCCCCTCGTCCAGATCATTGATAAAGATATTAAGGAGACCTGGCCCCAGTACTGAGCCCTGGGAAACACCGCTTCTGGGACTGGCCACCAAATGGATTCAAGTCCATTCACCAGAACTCTTTGGACCCGCTCATCCAGACCGTTGGGTTTTGGGGTTTTTTGGGTTTTGGGTTTTTTTTACACAACCTGGTTTCTTGGGTATGTAGAATTTCCACTGACATTGTGTTGGAAGTATTTGATCTTTCAGCTGATGAAAAGGCAGTCCTTTTTTTCAAATATTAAAAATATCTTAGGTTTTCAGGCAGAGTTCCTCTGTCTGACCGTAACCCCCAGTGCCACCCCGAGAACTTCACCTGAGGTACTTGCCTGGGACTGCCAGCCATCGGCTAGGACCTGCAGGGAGAACAGAGTCCTTCAGGAGCTGCAGATGGAGCCCGAGCAGAGGGACGAGGGCACCGAAACTGCAATCAGATGTCTTGGGTCCCTGTAATAACAAAAAATAACCTGAGCCTAACCAAAACCTCAATCTTACAAACCATAGGGTCAAAGAGAAAATACCCTAAGCCTGACACTCAACCTAATCCCAACCCTAAACTTACAACCCTTACAGTCCAATCAAAAATACCCAAAGCCTGACCCTAATCCTAACCCTAAGATTAACCCTAACCCTGAACAGAACCCAAATGGATTCCTAGCCCAAACATTAACCTAGAGAGTAAACCTAACCCAAACCCTGACCCTAATCCCAACCCTAACCCTAACCCTGACCCTTACTCTAAACCCGACTCGGATCCTAATCCTAACCCCCAACCCCAACAAAAATGCTAACCTTAACAGGAAATCTAACCCTAGCCCGAAACCTATCCTAAGCCTAATCTTAACCCTAACCCTAAGCCTAAATTTACAATCCTTATGGCCCAATCAATCAAAAATACCGTCAAACTGAACCTCACCCTAAGCCTAACACTAACCATAAGGCTGACCCTAACCATAACCCAAGACCTAACCCTGACCCTAAAACCAACCCGAAATCCAATCCTAAACCTAACCCCAACACTAACCATACCCTGACCCTAACCCTGCGCCTAAACCTGATCCTTGCCCTAACTCTAACCATTACCCTAAACCTAACCCTAACCCTTGACCTAACCCTACCCTGACCCTAACCCTAACCCTAACCCTAAATTTACAAACTTGATGGTCTCATCAAAAATACCCTAAGCCTGACTCTAATCCTAATCCGAACCATAACCCAAACCCTAGGCATAACCCGAACCCACGTCCTAACCTTATCCTGACCCTAAACCCAAACCATGACCTAATGAAAAAGAGCCTGAAAAAGACTTGAGCCTTACCCCATTCTAACCAAAACCCTAACCCCTAACCACAACCGTGACGCTAAAACTAAACCGAACCCTCAACTTACAACCTTTATGGTGCAATCAAAAATACCCGAAGCCTGACCCTGACCCTGACCCTGACCCTAACCCTAACCCTAAACCTGGCCCTAACCCTAAACCTAAACCGGAACCTAATCCTTATCCTAACCCTAACCTTAAACTTACAAGCCTTACGGTCCAATCAAAAATACCCTAAGCCTGACCCTAACCCTAACCCTAGCCATAATCCTACCCTGACTCTAAACCTAACTCTAACCCTAACCCTAACTGTAAGACTGACCCTAAAATTTCAACCATTCCAGTCCAATCACAAATAGCCGAAGCCTAACCCTGATCCTAACCCTAAAGCCTACGCTAACCCTAACCCTCACAGTTTAAGTAAAAATAACCTAAGCCTGACCCTAACTGTGACCCTGGGCCTAACCCTAACCATAAGCCTGACCCTAACCTTAACACTAACCTTAAGCCTGAAGCCTAACCCGGCCCTAACCCCAACCCTAAAGCTAACCCTAACCCTAAGTCTAACCCAAAGGCTGATCCAAACACTAATCCGAGGCCTAACCTGAACCCTAACGCTTACGATACTTACGGTCAACCAAAGATAGCCTAAGCGTCCCCCTGACTGCTACCCTGGGCCTGACCCGAACACTAATCCGAACCAGAAGGCTTACCCTTAAACTAACCCGAACCTTAAGGCTGACCCTAACCATAATCAAACCCTAACCTATAACCCAAACCCCAAGCTGACCCTTACCCAAACCTGAGGCCAAATCCTAAGCCTCACCATTAAAAACCTAACAGTCAGCCAAAAATAGCCTAAGTCTGACCATAACCCTAGCCCTAACTCTGACCCTCACCCTAACAAGATCCCTGACCCTAACCCAAATGCTAACCACAATCCTGACCATAACCCTAAGACTAACTCCATGAAAAATAGACTAAGATTTAACCGGAGGCTGACCCCATTCCTAACCTCTAACCCTAACGCTGACACTGAACTTAACCCCAACCATGAACCTGTAATAAGGAATTGGAGGTAATTTGGTGATCAAAATGGGTTAGATGAGAAAAAGCAATCTTTCTGCACCATGCTGCACCAGAGAACATCCTGTTTGGCGAGGCTTAACCAAAATGTTGCAAATTGCAGTGCTATGTTACTATGACAACTTGTATCTCTGTAACAAACTACCCAGACTTGGAGGAGCCACGATAACCCAAGAAGCCGAAAGGCGCAAAAATCAACCTATAAAGGGGGCTGTTTAGCTTGTTTGAATTCGCGAGCCCTTGGCGGAGCCGCGGCTCCCCGGCCGCCCAGCGCTGCTTTTGCTTTCCTACCTTAATAAATACAGATTGAATTTACTTTGGACTCTATTTGTCTCAATTCAACTATAACAAACCTAACCCTAACCCTAATCCTAACCCTAACCCTAAACTTACAACGCTTATGGGCCAATCAAAAATACCCTAAACCTGACCCTAACCCGAATCCTAATGCTAACCCTAACACAGAGACTCACCGTAACCCCAGGCCAAACCCCAACCCCTAACCCTGACACTAAACCTGACCCCAATGCTGAACTGAATCCAAACCCTAATCATTACACTAGCCCTAAATTTACAAACCTTACGGTCCAATCAAAAACACCCAAAACCTTACCCTAACAGTCCAATCAAAAACAGCCGAAGCCTGACCCTAAACTTAACCATAAGGCTGACGCTAACCCTAACCCAAACATTAATTAGAGAATCATGGAATCGGAAGGTTGGAAAAGACCTCTGAGATCATCAAGTCCAACCGTTGACCCGACACCACCATGTCTACTAAACCATGTCCCAAAGTGCCACGTCTATGCGTCTTTTGAACGCCTCCAGGGGTGGTGACTCCAGCACCTCTCTGGGCAGCCTGTTCCAACGCCTGACCACTCTGTCGGTGAAGAAATTTTTCCTCATAGCCAATCTAAACCTCCCCTGACGCAACTTGAGACCGTTTTCTCTTGTCCGTTTGCTAGTTAGTTGGGTGAAGAGACCAACGCCCACCTCACTACCACATCCTTTGAGGGAGCTGTAGAGAGCCATCAGGTCTCCCCTCAGCCTCCTCTTCTCCGGGCTAAACAACCCCAGTTCCCTCAGCCGCTCCTCATCAGACTTCTTCTCTAGACCCTTCACCCGCTGCATTGCCCTTCTCTGGACGTGCTCCAGCACCTCCATGTCGTTCTTCTAGCAAGGGGCCCAAAACTGAACACAGTTCTCGAGGTGCGGCCTCACCAGTGCCGACTACGGGGGGACGATCACTGCCCTAGTCCCGCTGGCCACACGATTTCCCCTACAAGCCAGGGTGCTGTTGGCCACCTTGGCCACCTGGGCACGCTGCTGGCTCATCCTCAGCCGGCGCTCGACCAACAGCCCCAGGTCCTTTTCCGCCAGGCAGCTTTCCAGCCGCTCTTCTTTCCCAAGCCTGTAGCGTTGCCTGGGGTTGCTGTGAGCCAAGTGCAGGACCCGGCACTGAGCCTTGGTAAACCTCATAGAGCTGGTCTCAGCCCATCGATCCAGCCTGTGCAGATCCCTCTGCAGACCCTTCCTACCTTTCAGCAGATCAACACTCCCGCACAACTTGGTGTCGTCTGCGAACTTACTGAGGGCACACTCGAGCCCCTCGTCCAGATCATTGATAAAGATATTAAGGAGACCTGGCCCCAGTACTGAGCCCTGGGAAACACCGCTTCTGGGACTGGCCACCAAATGGATTCAAGTCCATTCACCAGAACTCTTTGGACCCGCCCATCCAGACCGTTGGGTTTTGGGGTTTTTTTGTGGTTTTTTTTTTTTTTTTACACAACCTGGTTTCTTGGGTATGTAGAATTTCCACTGACATTGTGTTGGAAGTATTTGATCTTTCAGCTGATGAAAAGGCAGTCCTTTTTTTCAAATATTAAAAATATCTTAGGTTTTCAGGCAGAGTTCCTCTGTCTGACCGTAACCCCCAGTGCCACCCCGAGAACTTCATCTGAGGTACTTGCCTGGGACTGCCAGCCATCGGCTAGGACCTGCAGGGAGAACAGAGTCCTTCAGGAGCTGCAGATGGAGCCCGAGCAGAGGGACGAGGGCACCGAAACTGCAATCAGATGTCTTGGGTCCCTGTAATAACAAAAAATAACCTGAGCCTAACCAAAACCTCAATCTTACAAACCATAGGGTCAAAGAGAAAATACCCTAAGCCTGACACTCAACCTAATCCCAACCCTAAACTTACAACCCTTACAGTCCAATCAAAAATACCCAAAGCCTGACCCTAATCCCAACCCTAAGATTAACCCTAACCCTGAACAGAACCCAAATGGATTCCTAGCCCAAACATTAACCTAGAGAGTAAACCTAACCCAAACCCTGACCCTAATCCCAACCCTAACCCTAACCCTGACCCTTACTCTAAACCCGACTCGGATCCTAATCCTAACCCCCAACCCCAACAAAAATGCTAACCTTAACAGGAAATCTAACCCTAGCCCGAAACCTATCCTAAGCCTAATCTTAACCCTAACCCTAAGCCTAAATTTACAATCCTTATGGCCCAATCAATCAAAAATACCGTCAAACTGAACCTCACCCTAAGCCTAACACTAACCATAAGGCTGACCCTAACCATAACCCAAGACCTAACCCTGACCCTAAAACCAACCCGAAATCCAATCCTAAACCTAACCCCAACACTAACCATACCCTGACCCTAACCCTGCGCCTAAACCTGATCCTTGCCCTAACTCTAACCATTACCCTAAACCTAACCCTAACCCTTGACCTAACCCTACCCTGACCCTAACCCTAACCCTAACCCTAAATTTACAAACTTGATGGTCTCATCAAAAATACCCTAAGCCTGACTCTAATCCTAATCCGAACCATAACCCAAACCCTAGGCATAACCCGAACCCACGTCCTAACCTTATCCTGACCCTAAACCCAAACCATGACCTAATGAAAAAGAGCCTGAAAAAGACTTGAGCCTTACCCCATTCTAACCAAAACCCTAACCCCTAACCACAACCGTGACGCTAAAACTAAACCGAACCCTCAACTTACAACCTTTATGGTGCAATCAAAAATACCCGAAGCCTGACCCTGACCCTGACCCTAACCCTAACCCTAAACCTGGCCCTAACCCTAAACCTAAACCGGAACCTAATCCTTATCCTAACCCTAACCTTAAACTTACAAGCCTTACGGTCCAATCAAAAATACCCTAAGCCTGACCCTAACCCTAACCCTAGCCATAATCCTACCCTGACTCTAAACCTAACTCTAACCCTAACCCTAACTGTAAGACTGACCCTAAAATTTCGCCCCTTCCAGTCCAATCACAAATAGCCGAAGCCTAACCCTGATCCTAACCCTAAAGCCTACACTAACCCTAACCCTCACAGTTTAAGTAAAAATAACCTAAGCCTGACCCTAACTGTGACCCTGGGCCTAACCCTAACCATAAGCCTGACCCTAACCTTAACACTAACCTTAAGCCTGAAACCTAAGCCGGCCCTAACCCCAACCCTAAAGCTAACCCTAACCCTAAGTCTAACCCAAAGGCTGATCCAAACACTAATCCGAGGCCTAACCTGAACCCTAACGCTTACGATACTTACGGTCAACCAAAGATAGCCTAAGCGTCCCCCTGACTGGTACCCTGGGCCTGACCCGAACACTAATCCGAACCAGAAGGCTTACCCTTAAACTAACCCGAACCTTAAGGCTGACCCTAACCATAATCAAACCCTAACCTATAACCCAAACCCCAAGCTGACCCTTACCCAAACCTGAGGCCAAATCCTAAGCCTCACCATTAAAAACCTAACAGTCAGCCAAAAATAGCCTAAGTCTGACCATAACCCTAGCCCTAACTCTGACCCTCAGCCTAACAAGATCCCTGACCCTAACCCAAATGCTAACCACAATCCTGACCATAACCCTAAGACTAACTCCATGAAAAATAGACTAA
The DNA here is from genome assembly GCF_028858705.1 of Grus americana. Taxonomy (NCBI): domain Eukaryota; kingdom Metazoa; phylum Chordata; class Aves; order Gruiformes; family Gruidae; genus Grus; species Grus americana. Next base: position 39,082 of record NW_026561593.1, read on the forward strand.
GATGTAACCGGAGGCTGACCCCATTCCTAACCTCTAACCCTAACGCTGACACTGAACTTAACCCCAACCATGAACCTGTAATAAGGAATTGGAGGTAATTTGGTGATCAAAATGGGTTAGATGAGAAAAAGCAATCTTTCTGCACCATGCTGCACCAGAGAACATCCTGTTTGGCGAGGCTTAACCAAAATGTTGCAAATTGCAGTGCTATGTTACTATGACAACTTGTATCTCTGTAACAAACTACCCAGACTTGGAGGAGCCACGATAACCCAAGAAGCCGAAAGGCGCAAAAATCAACCTATAAAGGGGGCTGTTTAGCTTGTTTGAATTCGCGAGCCCTTGGCGGAGCCGCGGCTCCCCGGCCGCCCAGCGCTGCTTTTGCTTTCCTACCTTAATAAATACAGATTGAATTTACTTTGGACTCTATTTGTCTCAATTCAACTATAACAAACCTAACCCTAACCCTAATCCTAACCCTAACCCTAAACTTACAACGCTTATGGGCCAATCAAAAATACCCTAACCCGAATCCTAATGCTAACCCTAACACAGAGACTCACCGTAACCCCAGGCCAAACCCCAACCCCTAACCCTGACACTAAACCTGACCCCAATGCTGAACCGAATCCAAACCCTAATCATTACACTAGCCCTAAATTTACAAACCTTACGGTCCAATCAAAAACACCCAAAACCTTACCCTAACAGTCCAATCAAAAACAGCCGAAGCCTGACCCTAACCTTAACCATAAGGCTGACGCTAACCCTAACCCAAACATTAATTAGAGAATCATGGAATCGGAAGGTTGGAAAAGACCTCTGAGATCATCAAGTCCAACCGTTGACCCGACACCACCATGTCTACTAAACCATGTCCCAAAGTGCCACGTCTACGCGTCTTTTGAACGCCTCCAGGGATGGTGACTCCAGCACCTCTCTGGGCAGCCTGTTCCAACGCCTGACCACTCTGTCGGTGAAGAAATTTTTCCTCATAGCCAATCTAAACCTCCCCTGACGCAACTTGAGACCGTTTTCTCTTGTCCGTTTGCTAGTTAGTTGGGTGAAGAGACCAACGCCCACCTCACTACCACCTCCTTTGAGGGAGCTGTAGAGAGCCATCAGGTCTCCCCTCAGCCTCCTCTTCTCCGGGCTAAACAACCCCAGTTCCCTCAGCCGCTCCTCATCAGACTTCTTCTCTAGACCCTTCACCCGCTGCATTGCCCTTCTCTGGACGTGCTCCAGCACCTCCATGTCGTTCTTCTAGCAAGGGGCCCAAAACTGAACACAGTTCTCGAGGTGCGGCCTCACCAGTGCTGACTACGGGGGGACGATCACTGCCCTAGTCCCGCTGGCCACACGATTTCTGCTACAAGCCAGGGTGCTGTTGGCCACCTTGGCCACCTGCGCACGCTGCTGGCTCATCCTCAGCCGGCGCTCGACCAACAGCCCCAGGTCCTTTTCCGCCAGGCAGCTTTCCAGCCGCTCTTCTTTCCCAAGCCTGTAGCGTTGCCTGGGGTTGCTGTGAGCCAAGTGCAGGACCCGGCACTGAGCCTTGGTAAACCTCATAGAGCTGGTCTCAGCCCATCGATCCAGCCTGTGCAGATCCCTCTGCAGACCCTTCCTACCTTTCAGCAGATCAACACTCCCGCACAACTTGGTGTCGTCTGCGAACTTACTGAGGGCACACTCGAGCCCCTCGTCCAGATCATTGATAAAGATATTAAGGAGACCTGGCCCCAGTACTGAGCCCTGGGAAACACCGCTTCTGGGACTGGCCACCAAATGGATTCAAGTCCATTCACCAGAACTCTTTGGACCCGCCCATCCAGACCGTTGGGTTTTGGGGTTTTTTGGGTTTTGGGTTTTTTTTACACAACCTGGTTTCTTGGGTATGTAGAATTTCCACTGACATTGTGTTGGAAGTATTTGATCTTTCAGCTGATGAAAAGGCAGTCCTTTTTTTCAAATATTAAAAATATCTTAGGTTTTCAGGCAGAGTTCCTCTGTCTGACCGTAACCCCCAGTGCCACCCCGAGAACTTCATCTGAGGTACTTGCCTGGGACTGCCAGCCATCGGCTAGGACCTGCAGGGAGAACAGAGTCCTTCAGGAGCTGCAGATGGAGCCTGAGCAGAGGGACGAGGGCACCGAAACTGCAATCAGATGTCTTGGGTCCCTGTAATAACAAAAAATAACCTGAGCCTAACCAAAACCTCAATCTTACAAACCATAGGGTCAAAGAGAAAATACCCTAAGCCTGACACTCAACCTAATCCCAACCCTAAACTTACAACCCTTACAGTCCAATCAAAAATACCCAAAGCCTGACCCTAATCCTAACCCTAAGATTAACCCTAACCCTGAACAGAACCCAAATGGATTCCTAGCCCAAACATTAACCTAGAGAGTAAACCTAACCCAAACCCTGACCCTAATCCCAACCCTAACCCTAACCCTGACCCTTACTCTAAACCCGACTCGGATCCTAATCCTAACCCCCAACCCCAACAAAAATGCTAACCTTAACAGGAAATCTAACCCTAGCCCGAAACCTATCCTAAGCCTAATCTTAACCCTAACCCTAAGCCTAAATTTACAATCCTTATGGCCCAATCAATCAAAAATACCGTCAAACTGAACCTCACCCTAAGCCTAACACTAACCATAAGGCTGACCCTAACCATAACCCAAGACCTAACCCTGACCCTAAAACCAACCCGAAATCCAATCCTAAACCTAACCCCAACACTAACCATACCCTGACCCTAACCCTGTGCCTAAACCTGATCCTTGCCTTAACTCTAACCATTACCCTAAACCTAACCCTAACCCTTGACCTAACCCTACCCTGACCCTAACCCTAACCCTAACCCTAACCCTAACCCTAAATTTACAAACTTGATGGTCTCATCAAAAATACCCTAAGCCTGACTCTAATCCTAATCCGAACCATAACCCAAACCCTAGGCATAACCCGAACCCACGTCCTAACCTTATCCTGACCCTAAACCCAAACCATGACCTAATGAAAAAGAGCCTGAAAAAGACTTGAGCCTTACCCCATTCTAACCAAAACCCTAACCCCTAACCACAACCGTGACGCTAAAACTAAACCGAACCCTCAACTTACAACCTTTATGGTGCAATCAAAAATACCCGAAGCCTGACCCTGACCCTGACCCTAACCCTAACCCTAAACCTGGCCCTAACCCTAAACCTAAACCGGAACCTAATCCTTATTCTAACCCTAACCTTAAACTTACAAGCCTTACGGTCCAATCAAAAATACCCTAAGCCTGACCCTAACCCTAACCCTAGCCATAATCCTACCCTGACTCTAAACCTAACTCTAACCCTAACCCTAACTGTAAGACTGACCCTAAAATTTCAACCATTCCAGTCCAATCACAAATAGCCAAAGCCTAACCCTGATCCTAACCCTAAAGCCTACACTAACCCTAACCCTCACAGTTTAAGTAAAAATAACCTAAGCCTGACCCTAACTGTGACCCTGGGCCTAACCCTAACCATAAGCCTGACCCTAACCTTAACACTAACCTTAAGCCTGAAACCTAAGCCGGCCCTAACCCCAACCCTAAAGCTAACCCTAACCCTAAGTCTAACCCAAAGGCTGATCCAAACACTAATCCGAGGCCTAACCTGAACCCTAACGCTTACGATACTTACGGTCAACCAAAGATAGCCTAAGCGTCCCCCTGACTGGTACCCTGGGCCTGACCCGAACACTAATCCGAACCAGAAGGCTTACCCTTAAACTAACCCGAACCTTAAGGCTGACCCTAACCATAATCAAGCCCTAACCTATAACCCAAACCCCAAGCTGACCCTTACCCAAACCTGAGGCCAAATCCTAAGCCTCACCATTAAAAACCTAACAGTCAGCCAAAAATAGCCTAAGTCTGACCATAACCCTAGCCCTAACTCTGACCCTCACCCTAACAAGATCCCTGACCCTAACCCAAATGCTAACCACAATCCTGACCATAACCCTAAGACTAACTCCATGAAAAATAGACTAAGATGTAACCGGAGGCTGACCCCATTCCTAACCTCTAACCCTAACGCTGACACTGAACTTAACCCCAACCATGAACCTGTAATAAGGAATTGGAGGTAATTTGGTGATCAAAATGGGTTAGATGAGAAAAAGCAATCTTTCTGCACCATGCTGCACCAGAGAACATCCTGTTTGGCGAGGCTTAACCAAAATGTTGCAAATTGCAGTGCTATGTTACTATGACAACTTGTATCTCTGTAACAAACTACCCAGACTTGGAGGAGCCACGATAACCCAAGAAGCCGAAAGGCGCAAAAATCAACCTATAAAGGGGGCTGTTTAGCTTGTTTGAATTCGCGAGCCCTTGGCGGAGCCGCGGCTCCCCGGCCGCCCAGCGCTGCTTTTGCTTTCCTACCTTAATAAATACAGATTGAATTTACTTTGGACTCTATTTGTCTCAATTCAACTATAACAAACCTAACCCTAACCCTAATCCTAACCCTAACCCTAAACTTACAACGCTTATGGGCCAATCAAAAATACCCTAAACCTGACCCTAACCCGAATCCTAATGCTAACCCTAACACAGAGACTCACCGTAACCCCAGGCCAAACCCCAACCCCTAACCCTGACACTAAACCTGACCCCAATGCTGAACCGAATCCAAACCCTAATCATTACACTAGCCCTAAATTTACAAACCTTACGGTCCAATCAAAAACACCCAAAACCTTACCCTAACAGTCCAATCAAAAACAGCCGAAGCCTGACCCTAACCTTAACCATAAGGCTGACGCTAACCCTAACCCAAACATTAATTAGAGAATCATGGAATCGGAAGGTTGGAAAAGACCTCTGAGATCATCAAGTCCAACCGTTGACCCGACACCACCATGTCTACTAAACCATGTCCCAAAGTGCCACGTCTACGCGTCTTTTGAACGCCTCCAGGGATGGTGACTCCAGCACCTCTCTGGGCAGCCTGTTCCAACGCCTGACCACTCTGTCGGTGAAGAAATTTTTCCTCATAGCCAATCTAAACCTCCCCTGACGCAACTTGAGACCGTTTTCTCTTGTCCGTTTGCTAGTTAGTTGGGTGAAGAGACCAACGCCCACCTCACTACCACCTCCTTTGAGGGAGCTGTAGAGAGCCATCAGGTCTCCCCTCAGCCTCCTCTTCTCCGGGCTAAACAACCCCAGTTCCCTCAGCCGCTCCTCATCAGACTTCTTCTCTAGACCCTTCACCCGCTGCATTGCCCTTCTCTGGACGTGCTCCAGCACCTCCATGTCGTTCTTCTAGCAAGGGGCCCAAAACTGAACACAGGTGTTCTCGAGGTGCGGCCTCACCAGTGCCGACTACGGGGGGACGATCACTGCCCTAGTCCCGCTGGCCACACGATTTCTCCTACAAGCCAGGGTGCTGTTGGCCACCTTGGCCACCTGCGCACGCTGCTGGCTCATCCTCAGCCGGCGCTCGACCAACAGCCCCAGGTCCTTTTCCGCCAGGCAGCTTTCCAGCCGCTCTTCTTTCCCAAGCCTGTAGCGTTGCCTGGGGTTGCTGTGAGCCAAGTGCAGGACCCGGCACTGAGCCTTGGTAAACCTCATAGAGCTGGTCTCAGCCCATCGATCCAGCCTGTGCAGATCCCTCTGCAGACCCTTCCTACCTTTCAGCAGATCAACACTCCCGCACAACTTGGTGTCGTCTGCGAACTTACTGAGGGCACACTCGAGCCCCTCGTCCAGATCATTGATAAAGATATTAAGGAGACCTGGCCCCAGTACTGAGCCCTGGGAAACACCGCTTCTGGGACTGGCCACCAAATGGATTCAAGTCCATTCACCAGAACTCTTTGGACCCGCCCATCCAGACCGTTGGGTTTTGGGGTTTTTTGGGTTTTGGGTTTTTTTTACACAACCTGGTTTCTTGGGTATGTAGAATTTCCACTGACATTGTGTTGGAAGTATTTGATCTTTCAGCTGATGAAAAGGCAGTCCTTTTTTTCAAATATTAAAAATATCTTAGGTTTTCAGGCAGAGTTCCTCTGTCTGACCGTAACCCCCAGTGCCACCCCGAGAACTTCATCTGAGGTACTTGCCTGGGACTGCCAGCCATCGGCTAGGACCTGCAGGGAGAACAGAGTCCTTCAGGAGCTGCAGATGGAGCCTGAGCAGAGGGACGAGGGCACCGAAACTGCAATCAGATGTCTTGGGTCCCTGTAATAACAAAAAATAACCTGAGCCTAACCAAAACCTCAATCTTACAAACCATAGGGTCAAAGAGAAAATACCCTAAGCCTGACACTCAACCTAATCCCAACCCTAAACTTACAACCCTTACAGTCCAATCAAAAATACCCAAAGCCTGACCCTAATCCTAACCCTAAGATTAACCCTAACCCTGAACAGAACCCAAATGGATTCCTAGCCCAAACATTAACCTAGAGAGTAAACCTAACCCAAACCCTGACCCTAATCCCAACCCTAACCCTAACCCTGACCCTTACTCTAAACCCGACTCGGATCCTAATCCTAACCCCCAACCCCAACAAAAATGCTAACCTTAACAGGAAATCTAACCCTAGCCCGAAACCTATCCTAAGCCTAATCTTAACCCTAACCCTAAGCCTAAATTTACAATCCTTATGGCCCAATCAATCAAAAATACCGTCAAACTGAACCTCACCCTAAGCCTAACACTAACCATAAGGCTGACCCTAACCATAACCCAAGACCTAACCCTGACCCTAAAACCAACCCGAAATCCAATCCTAAACCTAACCCCAACACTAACCATACCCTGACCCTAACCCTGTGCCTAAACCTGATCCTTGCCTTAACTCTAACCATTACCCTAAACCTAACCCTAACCCTTGACCTAACCCTACCCTGACCCTAACCCGAACCCTAACCCTAAATTTACAAACTTGATGGTCTCATCAAAAGTACCCTAAGCCTGACCC
>NW_026561594.1:0-55197 GCF_028858705.1 Grus americana
GCCCCAATGTGAGTGGTGGTGTGCGAGGGCCGCTGAGGGAGGTTTGAGGGCAGGCAGCCGTTTTGGGGCTGGCCCCTTTGTCCTGGGAGCAGGGTCTCGACGTTCCAGTTTGGTGGATTTGGGCATATTTTTGATGATAGTGACGTGAGGTGCTATGTTGAGGCCTTGCTCGGCTAGGCGGGCCCTCAGCCCCAATGTGAGTGGTGGTGTGCGAGGGCCGCTGAGGAGGTTTGAGGGCAGGCAGCCGTTTTGGGGCTGGCCCCTTTGTCCTGGGAGCAGGGTCTCGACGTTTCCAGTTTGGAGGATTTGGGCATATTTTTGATGATAGTGATGTGAGGTGCTATGTTGAGGCCTTGCTCGGCTAGGCGATCCAGCAGCCCCAATGTGAGTGGTGGTGTGCGAGGGCCGCTGAGGGAGGTTTGAGGGCAGGCACCCGTTTTGGGGCTGGCCCCTTTGTCCTGGGAGCAGGGTCTCGACGTTTCCAGTTTGGTGGATTTGGGCATATTTTTGATGATAGTGACGTGAGGTGCTATGTTGAGGCCTTGCTCGGCTAGGCGAGCCTGCAGCCCCAATGTGAGTGGTGGTGTGCGAGGGCCGCTGAGGGAGGTTTGAGGGCAGGCACCCGTTTTGGGGCTGGCCCCTTTGTCCTGGGAGCAGGGTCTCGACGTTTCCAGTTTGGTGGATTTGGGCATATTTTTGATGATAGTGACGTGAGGTGCTATGTTGAGGCCTTGCTCGGCTAGGCGGGCCTGCAGCCCCAATGTGAGTGGTGGTGTGCGAGGGCCGCTGAGGGAGGTTTGAGGGCAGGCACCCGTTTTGGGGCTGGCCCCTTTGTCCTGGGAGCAGGGTCTCGACGTTTCCAGTTTGGTGGATTTGGGCATATTTTTGATGATAGTGACGTGAGGTGCTATGTTGAGGCCTTGCTCGGCTAGGCGGGCCTGCAGCCCCAATGTGAGTGGTGGTGTGCGAGGGCCGCTGAGGGAGGTTTGAGGGCAGGCACCCGTTTTGGGGCTGGCCCCTTTGTCCTGGGAGCAGGGTCTCGACGTTTCCAGTTTGGTGGATTTGGGCATATTTTTGATGATAGTGACGTGAGGTGCTATGTTGAGGCCTTGCTCGGCTAGGCGGGCCTGCAGCCCCAATGTGAGTGGTGGTGTGCGAGGGCCGCTGAGGGAGGTTTGAGGGCAGGCACCCGTTTTGGGGCTGGCCCCTTTGTCCTGGGAGCAGGGTCTCGACGTTTCCAGTTTGGTGGATTTGGGCATATTTTTGATGATAGTGACGTGAGGTGCTATGTTGAGGCCTTGCTCGGCTAGGCGGGCCGCAGCCCCAATGTGAGTGGTGGTGTGCGAGGGCCGCTGAGGGAGGTTTGAGGGCAGGCACCCGTTTTGGGGCTGGCCCCTTTGTCCTGGGAGCAGGGTCTCGACGTTTCCAGTTTGGAGGATTTGGGCATATTTTTGATGATAGTGACGTGAGGTGCTATGTTGAGGCCTTGCTCGGCTAGGCGAGCCCGCAGCCCCAATGTGAGTGGTGGTGTGCGAGGGCCGCTGAGGGAGGTTTGAGGGCAGGCACCCGTTTTGGGGCTGGCCCCTTTGTCCTGGGAGCAGGGTCTCGACGTTTCCAGTTTGGTGGATTTGGGCATATTTTTGATGATAGTGACGTGAGGTGCTATGTTGAGGCCTTGCTCGGCTAGGCGAGCCTGCAGCCCCAATGTGAGTGGTGGTGTGCGAGGGCCGCTGAGGGAGGTTTGAGGGCAGGCACCCGTTTTGGGGCTGGCCCCTTTGTCCTGGGAGCAGGGTCTCGACGTTTCCAGTTTGGTGGATTTGGGCATATTTTTGATGATAGTGACGTGAGGTGCTATGTTGAGGCCTTGCTCGGCTAGGCGAGCCTGCAGCCCCAATGTGAGTGGTGGTGTGCGAGGGCCGCTGAGGGAGGTTTGAGGGCAGGCACCCGTTTTGGGGCTGGCCCCTTTGTCCTGGGAGCAGGGTCTCGACGTTTCCAGTTTGGTGGATTTGGGCATATTTTTGATGATAGTGACGTGAGGTGCTATGTTGAGGCCTTGCTCGGCTAGGCGGGCCTGCAGCCCCAATGTGAGTGGTGGTGTGCGAGGGCCGCTGAGGGAGGTTTGAGGGCAGGCAGCCGTTTTGGGGCTGGCCCCTTTGTCCTGGGAGCAGGGTCTCGACGTTTCCAGTTTGGTGGATTTGGGCATATTTTTGATGATAGTGACGTGAGGTGCTATGTTGAGGCCTTGCTCGGCTAGGCGGCCCGCAGCCCCAATGTGAGTGGTGGTGTGCGAGGGCCGCTGAGGGAGGTTTGAGGGCAGGCACCCGTTTTGGGGCTGGCCCCTTTGTCCTGGGAGCAGGGTCTCGACGTTTCCAGTTTGGAGGATGAATGCTGATTTTTGATGATAGTGACGTGAGGTGCTATGTTGAGGCCTTGCTCGGCTAGGCGGGCCTGCAGCCCCAATGTGAGTGGTGGTGTGCGAGGGCCGCTGAGGGAGGTTTGAGGGCAGGCACCCGTTTTGGGGCTGGCCCCTTTGTCCTGGGAGCAGGGTCTCGACGTTTCCAGTTTGGTGGATTGGGGCATATTTTTGATGATAGTGACGTGAGGTGCTATGTTGAGGCCTTGCTCGGCTAGGCGGGCCTGCAGCCCCAATGTGAGTGGTGGTGTGCGAGGGCCGCTGAGGGAGGTTTGAGGGCAGGCACCCGTTTTGGGGCTGGCCCCTTTGTCCTGGGAGCAGGGTCTCGACGTTTCCAGTTTGGTGGAATTGGGCATATTTTTGATGATAGTGACGTGAGGTGCTATGTTGAGGCCTTGCTCGGCTAGGCGAGCCCGCAGCCCCAATGTGAGTGGTGGTGTGCGAGGGCCGCTGAGGGAGGTTTGAGGGCAGGCACCCGTTTTGGGGCTGGCCCCTTTGTCCTGGGAGCAGGGTCTCGACGTTTCCAGTTTGGTGGATTTGGGCATATTTTTGATGATAGTGACGTGAGGTGCTATGTTGAGGCCTTGCTCGGCTAGGCGAGCCTGCAGCCCCAATGTGAGTGGTGGTGTGCGAGGGCCGCTGAGGGAGGTTTGAGGGCAGGCACCCGTTTTGGGGCTGGCCCCTTTGTCCTGGGAGCAGGGTCTCGACGTTTCCAGTTTGGTGGATTTGGGCATATTTTTGATGATAGTGACGTGAGGTGCTATGTTGAGGCCTTGCTCGGCTAGGCGGGCCTGCAGCCCCAATGTGAGTGGGGCTGTGCGAGGGCCGCTGAGGGAGGTTTGAGGGCAGGCACCCGTTTTGGGGCTGGCCCCTTTGTCCTGGGAGCAGGGTCTCGACGTTTCCAGTTTGGTGGATTTGGGCATATTTTTGATGATAGTGACGTGAGGTGCTATGTTGAGGCCTTGCTCGGCTAGGCGAGCCCGCAGCCCCAATGTGAGTGGTGGTGTGCGAGGGCCGCTGAGGGAGGTTTGAGGGCAGGCACCCGTTTTGGGGCTGGCCCCTTTGTCCTGGGAGCAGGGTCTCGACGTTTCCAGTTTGGTGGATTTGGGCATATTTTTGATGATAGTGACGTGAGGTGCTATGTTGAGGCCTTGCTCGGCTAGGCGGGCCTGCAGCCCCAATGTGAGTGGTGGTGTGCGAGGGCCGCTGAGGGAGGTTTGAGGGCAGGCACCCGTTTTGGGGCTGGCCCCTTTGTCCTGGGAGCAGGGTCTCGACGTTTCCAGTTTGGTGGATTTGGGCATATTTTTGATGATAGTGACGTGAGGTGCTATGTTGAGGCCTTGCTCGGCTAGGCGAGCCCGCAGCCCCAATGTGAGTGGTGGTGTGCGAGGGCCGCTGAGGGAGGTTTGAGGGCAGGCACCCGTTTTGGGGCTGGCCCCTTTGTCCTGGGAGCAGGGTCTCGACGTTTCCAGTTTGGAGGATTTGGGCATATTTTTGATGATAGTGACGTGAGGTGCTATGTTGAGGCCTTGCTCGGCTAGGCGGGCCTGCAGCCCCAATGTGAGTGGTGGTGTGCGAGGGCCGCTGAGGGAGGTTTGAGGGCAGGCACCCGTTTTGGGGCTGGCCCCTTTGTCCTGGGAGCAGGGTCTCGACGTTTCCAGTTTGGTGGATTTGGGCATATTTTTGATGATAGTGACGTGAGGTGCTATGTTGAGGCCTTGCTCGGCTAGGCGGGCCTGCAGCCCCAATGTGAGTGGTGGTGTGCGAGGGCCGCTGAGGGAGGTTTGAGGGCAGGCACCCGTTTTGGGGCTGGCCCCTTTGTCCTGGGAGCAGGGTCTCGACGTTTCCAGTTTGGAGGATGAATGCTGATTTTTGATGATAGTGACGTGAGGTGCTATGTTGAGGCCTTGCTCGGCTAGGCGGGCCTGCAGCCCCCATGTGAGTGGTGGTGTGCGAGGGCCGCTGAGGGAGGTTTGAGGGCAGGCACCCGTTTTGGGGCTGGCCCCTTTGTCCTGGGAGCAGGGTCTCGACGTTTCCAGTTTGGAGGATTTGGGCATATTTTTGATGATAGTGACGTGAGGTGCTATGTTGAGGCCTTGCTCGGCTAGGCGGGCCTGCAGCCCCAATGTGAGTGGTGGTGTGCGAGGGGCGCTGAGGGAGGTTTGAGGGCAGGCACCCGTTTTGGGGCTGGCCCCTTTGTCCTGGGAGCAGGGTCTCGACGTTTCCAGTTTGGTGGATTTGGGCATATTTTTGATGATAGTGACGTGAGGTGCTATGTTGAGGCCTTGCTCGGCTAGGCGGGCCCGCAGCCCCAATGTGAGTGGTGGTGTGCGAGGGCCGCTGAGGGAGGTTTGAGGGCAGGCACCCGTTTTGGGGCTGGCCCCTTTGTCCTGGGAGCAGGGGCTCGACGTTTCCAGTTTGGAGGATGAATGCTGATTTTTGATGATAGTGACGTGAGGTGCTATGTTGAGGCCTTGCTCGGCTAGGCGGGCCTGCAGCCCCAATGTGAGTGGTGGTGTGCGAGGGCCGCTGAGGGAGGTTTGAGGGCAGGCACCCGTTTTGGGGCTGGCCCCTTTGTCCTGGGAGCAGGGTCTCGACGTTTCCAGTTTGGTGGATTTGGGCATATTTTTGATGATAGTGACGTGAGGTGCTATGTTGAGGCCTTGCTCGGCTAGGCGGGCCTGCAGCCCCAATGTGAGTGGTGGTGTGCGAGGGCCGCTGAGGGAGGTTTGAGGGCAGGCACCCGTTTTGGGGCTGGCCCCTTTGTCCTGGGAGCAGGGTCTCGACGTTTCCAGTTTGGAGGATGAATGCTGATTTTTGATGATAGTGACGTGAGGTGCTATGTTGAGGCCTTGCTCGGCTAGGCGGGCCTGCAGCCCCAATGTGAGTGGTGGTGTGCGAGGGCCGCTGAGGGAGGTTTGAGGGCAGGCACCCGTTTTGGGGCTGGCCCCTTTGTCCTGGGAGCAGGGTCTCGACGTTTCCAGTTTGGTGGATTTGGGCATATTTTTGATGATAGTGACGTGAGGTGCTATGTTGAGGCCTTGCTCGGCTAGGCGGGCCTGCAGCCCCAATGTGAGTGGTGGTGTGCGAGGGCCGCTGAGGGAGGTTTGAGGGCAGGCACCCGTTTTGGGGCTGGCCCCTTTGTCCTGGGAGCAGGGTCTCGACGTTTCCAGTTTGGTGGATTTGGGCATATTTTTGATGATAGTGACGTGAGGTGCTATGTTGAGGCCTTGCTCGGCTAGGCGAGCCCGCAGTCCCAATGTGAGTGGTGGTGTGCGAGGGCCGCTGAGGGAGGTTTGAGGGCAGGCACCCGTTTTGGGGCTGGCCCCTTTGTCCTGGGAGCAGGGTCTCGACGTTTCCAGTTTGGTGGATTTGGGCATATTTTTGATGATAGTGACGTGAGGTGCTATGTTGAGGCCTTGCTCGGCTAGGCGAGCCCGCAGCCCCAATGTGAGTGGTGGTGTGCGAGGGCCGCTGAGGGAGGTTTGAGGGCAGGCACCCGTTTTGGGGCTGGCCCCTTTGTCCTGGGAGCAGGGTCTCGACGTTTCCAGTTTGGAGGATTTGGGCATATTTTTGATGATAGTGACGTGAGGTGCTATGTTGAGGCCTTGCTCGGCTAGGCGGCCTGCAGCCCCAATGTGAGTGGTGGTGTGCGAGGGCCGCTGAGGGAGGTTTGAGGGCAGGCACCCGTTTTGGGGCTGGCCCCTTTGTCCTGGGAGCAGGGTCTCGACGTTTCCAGTTTGGTGGATTTGGGCATATTTTTGATGATAGTGACGTGAGGTGCTATGTTGAGGCCTTGCTCGGCTAGGCGGGCCTGCAGCCCCAATGTGAGTGGTGGTGTGCGAGGGCCGCTGAGGGAGGTTTGAGGGCAGGCACCCGTTTTGGGGCTGGCCCCTTTGTCCTGGGAGCAGGGTCTCGACGTTTCCAGTTTGGAGGATGAATGCTGATTTTTGATGATAGTGACGTGAGGTGCTATGTTGAGCCCTTGCTCGGCTAGGCGGGCCTGCAGCCCCAATGTGAGTGGTGGTGTGCGAGGGCTGCTGAGGGAGGTTTGAGGGCAGGCACCCGTTTTGGGGCTGGCCCCTTTGTCCTGGGAGCAGGGTCTCGACGTTTCCAGTTTGGTGGATTTGGGCATATTTTTGATGATAGTGACGTGAGGTGCTATGTTGAGGCCTTGCTCGGCTAGGCAGGCTTGCAGCCCACATGTGAGTGGTGGTGTGCGAGGGCCGCTGAGGGAGGTTTGAGGGCAGGCACCCGTTTTGGGGCTGTCCCCTTTGTCCTGGGAGCAGGGTCTCGACGTTTCCAGTTTGGAGGATGAATGCTGATTTTTGATGATAGTGACGTGAGGTGCTATGTTGAGGCCTTGCTCGGCTAGGCGGGCCCGCAGCCCCAATGTGAGTGGTGGTGTGCGAGGGCCGCTGAGGGAGGTTTGAGGGCAGGCACCCGTTTTGGGGCTGTCCCCTTTGTCCTGGGAGCAGGGTCTCGACGTTTCCAGTTTGGTGGATTTGGGCATATTTTTGATGATAGTGACGTGAGGTGCTATGTTGAGGCCTTGCTCGGCTAGGCGGGCCTGCAGTCCCCAATGTGAGTGGTGGTGTGCGAGGGGCGCTGAGGGGGGTTTGAGGGCAGGCACCCGTTTTTGGGCTGGCCCCTTTGTCCTGGGAGCAGGGTCTCGACGTTTCCAGTTTGGAGGATGAATGCTGATTTTTGATGATAGTGACGTGAGGTGCTATGTTGAGGCCTTGCTCGGCTAGGCGGGCCTGCAGCCCCAATGTGAGTGGGGCTGTGCGAGCGCTCCTGAGGGAGGTTTGAGGGCAGGCACCCATTTTGGGGCTGGCCCCTTTGTCCTGGGAGCAGGGTCTCGACGTTTCCAGTTTGGTGGATTTGGGCATATTTTTGATGATAGTGACGTGAGGTGCTATGTTGAGGCCTTGCTCGGCTAGGCGAGCCCGCAGCCCCAATGTGAGTGGTGGTGTGCGAGGGCCGCTGAGGGAGGTTTGAGGGCAGGCACCCGTTTTGGGGCTGGCGCCTTTGTCCTGGGAGCAGGGGCTCGACGTTTCCAGTTTGGTGGATTTAGGCATATTTTTGATGATAGTGACGTGAGGTGCTATGTTGAGGCCTTGCTCGGCTAGGCGGGCCTGCAGCCCCATTGTGAGTGGTGGTGTGCGAGGGCCGCTGAGGGAGGTTTGAGGGCAGGCACCCGTTTTGGGGCTGTCCCCTTTGTCCTGGGAGCAGGGTCTCGACGTTTCCAGTTTGGTGGATTTGGGCATATTTTTGATGATAGTGACGTGAGGTGCTATGTTGAGGCCTTGCTCGGCTAGGCGGGCCTGCAGCCCCAATGTGAGTGGTGGTGTGCGAGGGCCGCTGAGGGAGGTTTGAGGGCAGGCACCCGTTTTGGGGCTGGCCCCTTTGTCCTGGGAGCAGGGTCTCGACGTTTCCAGTTTGGAGGATGAATGCTGATTTTTGATGATAGTGACGTGAGGTGCTATGTTGAGGCCTTGCTCGGCTAGGCGGGCCTGCAGCCCCAATGTGAGTGGTGCTGTGCGAGTGCCGCTGAGGGAGGTTTGAGGGCAGGCACCCGTTTTGGGGCTGGCCCCTTTGTCCTGGGAGCAGGGTCTCGACGTTTCCAGTTTGGTGGATTTGGGCATATTTTTGATGATAGTGACGTGAGGTGCTATGTTGAGGCCTTGCTCGGCTAGGCGAGCCTGCAGCCCCAATGTGAGTGGTGGTGTGCGAGGGCCGCTGAGGGAGGTTTGAGGGCAGGCACCCGTTTTGGGGCTGGCCCCTTTGTCCTGGGAGCAGGGTCTCGACGTTTCCAGTTTGGTGGATTTGGGCATATTTTTGATGATAGTGACGTGAGGTGCTATGTTGAGGCCTTGCTCGGCTAGGCGGGCCTGCAGTCCCAATGTGAGTGGGGCTGTGCGAGGGCCGCTGTTGGAGGTTTGAGGGCAGGCACCCGTTTTGGGGCTGGCCCCTTTGTCCTGGGAGCAGGGTCTCGACGTTTCCAGTTTGGTGGATTTGGGCGTATTTTTGATGATAGTGACGTGAGGTGCTATGTTGAGGCCTTGCTCGGCTAGGCGATCCCACAGCCCCAATGTGAGTGGTGGTGTGCGAGGGCCGCTGAGGGAGGTTTGAGGGCAGGCACCCGTTTTGGGGCTGGCCCCTTTGTCCTGGGAGCAGGGTCTCGACGTTTCCAGTTTGGTGGATTTGGGCATATTTTTGATGATAGTGACGTGAGGTGCTATGTTGAGGCCTTGCTCGGCTAGGCGAGCCCGCAGCCCCAATGTGAGTGGTGTTGTGCGAGGGCCGCTTAGGGAGGTTTGAGGGCAGGCACTCGTTTTGGGGCTGTCCCCTTTGTCCTGGGAGCAGGGTCTCGACGTTTCCAGTTTGGTGCATTTGGGCGTATTTTTGATGATAGTGACGTGAGGTGCTATGTTGAGGCCTTGCTCGGCTAGGCGGGCCTGCAGCCCCAATGTGAGTGGTGGTGTGCGAGGGCTGCTGAGGGAGGTTTGAGGGCAGGCACCCGTTTTGGGGCTGTCCCCTTTGTCCTGGGAGCAGAGTCTTGACATTTCCAGTTTGGAGTATGGACGCAAGTTTTGGTCTATAGTGACGTGAGGTGCTATGTTGAGCCCTTGCTCGGCTAGGCGATCCCGCAGCCCCAGTGTGAGTGGTGGTGTGCGAGGGGCGCTGAGGGAGGTTTGAGGGCAGGCACCCGTTTTGGGGCTGGCCCCTTTGTCCTGGGAGCAGGGTCTCGACGTTTCCAGTTTGGTGGATTTGGGCATATTTTTGATGATAGTGACGTGAGGTGCTATGTTGAGCCCTTGCTCGGCTAGGCGAGCCTGCAGCCCCAATGTGAGTGGTGGTGTGCGAGGGCCGCTGAGGGAGGTTTGAGGGCAGGCAGCCGTTTTGGGGCTGGCCCCTTTGTCCTGGGAGCAGGGGCTCGACGTTTCCAGTTTGGTGGATTTGGGCGTATTTTTGATGATAGTGACGTGAGGTGCTATGTTGAGGCCTTGCTCGGCTAGGCGAGCCCGCAGCCCCAATGTGAGTGGTGGTGTGCGAGGGCCGCTGAGGGAGGTTTGAGGGCAGGCACCCGTTTTGGGGCTGGCCCCTTTGTCCTGGGAGCAGGGAACGACGTGAAGCCCCCCGCTCGACTCCTTGAAATATTGTTTTATACTTAACTTTTCTTTAACCTTTGGTTTTTTGGGGTTTTGGGTTTTTTTTTTTTTGTTATTTCCTAAGGGAAACCGATGCTAAGTTTTAGCCGGAATAAAGGCCGGGGCCCGTAAATGCTGTATAAATGCTGTAAATCACATATTAGCAATAGTAGTGTTTAACCCCTTCGGCATTATTTTTTTTTGGGGGGGTGGGGGGGGTGGGCCTGGAGATGAAAGAAGACAGCCCGGGGTGAAGAAGACACCCCGGATTTGGAGGTGCTGCCCTGGTAGGGATGCTCGACTCCTCTTCTCGATGCTCTGGGATGCTCCGGTTATTTTGGGGGCCAAAGGTGCTGGAAATCCCATTGCCCTACGGGGGGGGCTTGCTCCCTCTGTTTGGCCTGTAAAAATAGGAAGGGAGCCCTTGAGATGACTGGAAGTCTTGTTTTATTATTATTTTTATAAATGTTATTATTATTATTATTGTTATTGTTATTATTGTTATTTTCACAAGCTTTAAAACCAGAAATCATTAAAACACGTTGCTTTGGAGGGTTCGGTGTTTAATGCCACCGTGACGGGGTGTCCTGTGGGGGGGGGGCACCACTGGGATGGGGGGGTGTGTTGGGTTTGCGTGGCAGGGTTTTGGTAGCGGGGGGGCTACAGGGGTGGCTTCTGTGAGAAGCTGCTAGAAGCTCCCCCTGTGTCTGACAGAGCCAATGCCAGCCGGCTCCAAGACGGGCCCGCCGCTGGCCAAGGCCAAGCCAATCAGCGCCTCTGTGATAACATATTTAAGAAGTAGAAAAACACTTAGAGAGAGCTTTTGCAGCCGGAGAGAGGAGTGAGAAGATGTAAGAAACTCTGCAGACACCAAGGTCAGTGCAGATGGAGGGGGAGGAGGAGCTCCAGGCGCCGGAGCAGAGATCCCCCTGCAGCCCGTGGTGAAGGCCATGGTGAAGCAGGCTGTCCCCCTGCAGCCCATGGAGGAAGGATGAGGGGGTGTAGAGATTCCACCTGCAGCCCGTGGAGGACCCCACGCCGGAGCAGGTGGAGGCACCTGAAGGAGGCTGTGACCCTGTGGGAAGCCCACGCTGGAGCAAGTTCCTGGCCGGACCGGTGGACCCATGAAGAGGGGAGCCCACGCCAGGGCAGGTTTGCTGGCAGGACTTGTGGCCCCATGGGGGACCCCATGCTGGAGCAGTTTGCTCCTGAAGGTCTGCACCCCGTGAGAGGGACTCCATGCTGGAGCAGGGGAACGATGAGAGGAGTCCTCCCCCTGAGGATGAAGAAGCGGCAGAAACACCGTGAGATGAACTGACCGTAACCCCCATTCCCCGTCCCCCTGTGCCGCTGAGGGGGGGAAGGTTGAAGCCGGGAGTGAAGTTGAGCCCGGGAAGATGGGAGGGGTGGGGGGAAGTGTTTTAAGAGTTGATTTTATTTTCTCATTCCTCTACTCTGTTTTGCCTAGTAATAAATTAGATGAATTCCCTCTCTAAGTTTGGTCTGTTTTGCTCGTGACAACAATTAGAGAGTGATCTCTCCCTGTCCTTATCTCGACCTACAAGCATTTCATTATGCCTTTTCTCCCCTGTTTAGTGAATGAGGGGAGTGAGAGAGCGGCGCTGGTGGGCACCTGGCCCCCAGCCAGGGTCAACCCACCACAGGGGGTGACCCCAGGGGATGGGGGGTGACCCCAGGGAAACCCATGGGCTTTTTTTCCCCGTTGCCCTTTCATCCTGGACGCTGGAGAGCAAAGGGCACAACGCCTGAGGGGGGGAAAGGATGCAACACCCCCCCCCCCCGCCAAAAGACCCCCCAAGTGATGTCTGCTGCCTGCCCTGCCTGGGGGGGGCTGTGGGGCACAGCCACCCTCCTGCCGACACCCTTTGTGCCACGGCCACCCCGCCAGCTCTTGTGTGTCCCCCCCCTTCCCCCGTGTCCCCCCCGGGCCCAGGCAGACCCCGCCCCTTTCCCCGCCCCGGTCCCGGCAAACCCCGGGGGGGGTGGGAACTGCGGGGAGGGGCGGGAGGGGCCGGGCAAGGGAACGGAACGGAAGGGGAGGGAAGCGGGAGAGGCGCTGGGTTCCCCGGGGCAGGAAGCGGCGGCCGGGGGCTCCGGGAAGGGCCCGGGTGAGGGGCGCCTCCGGGTCCCGGCAGCCATGCCCTTGTCTCCCTCCCGGGCACGGAGCCGGGGCCCGGCGGGGCGGCGAAGCGCGGCGAGGGACCGGGACAGGGAGCGGCAGCACCGAGCCCAGGTGAGGGACGCCGGGGGGTTCCGGGGCTGGGAGGGGGCGGTCTGGCGCCGGGGGCGGCTGCTGGGCGCGGGCCGGGCCCTGCCGGGGAGCCCCAGCCCCGGGGGCCTCGCTGGGGACGGCCCTGCCCGGCCCCGGCCCTCTGCCCGCCGGGGCTGGCCGTGCAGCCCAAGGCCGGCCCTGCATCGGTGTAGCTCCAGCCCAGGGAAATTTCAGCTCCAGCCCTACAGTTTTTATTTGAACTCCAGTTCTGTGGTCTTTGGGTTTGCTCCAGCCCCACAGCAGTGATTTCGGCCCCAGGCCTATGGTCCTTAGCCCAGCTCTGTGTGATTTCAGCCTCAGCCCTTCTGGTCTGTATTTCAGCTCCACTCCCAGCCCGACTGCAGTGATTTCAGCTCCAGCCCTACAGTTTTTATTCCAGCTCTGAGTGATTTCAGCTCTGGCCCTACAGTTTTTATTTCAGCTCCAGGTTCGGTGTTTCAGCTCCAGCCGCAGTCGTTCTTCAGCCCCAGCTCTGTCACATCTCAGCTCCAGCCCCACAGCAGTGATTTCAGCTCCAGCCCTGCCATCTTTAGTCCAGCTCTGGGTGATTTCAGCTCAGGCCCTACAGTATTTATTTCAGCTCCAGGTTCAGTATTTCAGCTGTTAGATTTCAGCTCCATTCCCAGCCCCACAGCAGTGATTTCAGCCCCAGCCCTACCATCTTTAGTCCAGCTCTGGGTGATTTCAGCTCAGGCCCTACACTCTGTATTTCAGCCCCTGCCCTCAAGGATTTCTTTCAGCTCCGGGCACAGTTGTTATTCAGCTCCAGCTTTGTCATGTTTCAGCCCCAGCCCTACAGTTCTTATGGCAGCTCTGGCCCTGAAGGATTTCTTTCAGCTCCAGGTTCAGTATTTCAGCTGTTAGATTTGAGCTCCACTCCCAGCCCCACAGCAGTGATTGCAGCCCCATCCCTACCATCTTGATTCCAGCTCCAGAGATTTCAGCCCCACAGCTTTTATTTCAGTTCTGGCCCTACAGTATTTATTTCAGCTCCAGGTTCGGTGTTTCAGCTCCAGCCGCAGTCGTTCTTCAGCCCCAGCTCTGTCCTGGCTCAGCTCCAGCCCCACAGCAGTGATTTCAGCTCCAGCCCTGCCATCTTTAGTCCAGCTCTGGGTGATTTCAGCTCAGGCCCTGTGGTTTTTATTTCAGCTCTGAGTGATTTCAGCCCCAGCCCTACAGTTTTGATTTCAACTCCAGCTCCAGGTTTGGTATTTCAGCTCCAGCCCCACAGCAGTGATTTCAGCCCTGGCCCTACAGTTTTTATTTCAGCTCTGAGTGATTTCAGCTCTGGCCGTACAGTATTTATTTCAGCTCTGGCCCTGAAGGATTTCTTTCAGCTCCAGCCCCAGGTTCAGTATTTCAGCTGTTAGATTTCAGCTCCGGCCCTACAGTTTTTAGTCCAGCTCTGTTAGATTTCAGCCCCAGCTGTACAGTTTTTATTTCAGCTTCAGGTTTGGTATTTCAGCTCCAGCTGCAGTCGTTCTTCAGCCCGAGCCCCACATCAGACATTTCAGCCCCGGCACTACAGTTTTTATTCCAGCTCTGAGTGATTTCAGCTCCAGGTTTGGTGTTTCAGCTCCAGCTGCAGTCGTTCTTCAGCTCCAGCTCTGTCACATCTCAGCCGCAGCCCCACAGCAGTGATTTCAGCTCCAACCCTGCCATCCTGATTTCATCTCCCACCCTACAGTAGCTATTGAACCCCAGGATTTCCACTCCAGGCCTGTGCTGTTTCCCCTCCCACCCCCCCCCCACTCTTTATTTCACCCCCCAGCCTCACAGACTTTCTTACGGCTCCAGCTCTGCGTTGTTTCAGCTTCAGCCCTGCAGTGTTTAGCTCAGCCTCAGTTCTACATCTTCCTGTTGCCTCCGTGTTCTCACAGCAGCTCTGGGGGCTGTTGATAAGGTAGTAAGTCAATCACTGTCATCACTCAACTATCAAAACTGTCCCACTGTGTCTGTCCCCTGAATAAAGTGTTCCTGTTGTGTGTGTCCCCATTTCAGAGGGGAGTTTGGCCTGGTGCATGCTGGCATCCCATGTTTCAGGGGCAAATAAAACCAGACCCCCACCTCTGGTGAGGGTCCCACAGCCCTGCCACACCCCCCCCCCCAGTGTTTGGGGGCTGGGAGCAGCCACTGGGCCACCTCTTCCCTGTCCCAGAAGCCCCCACTTGGGCTGGTTCTGAGCCCCAACCCCCCCCTCACAGCTTGTTTTCAGGCCCAGAAACACAGCACTCTGGGGACTTTTGGAGCAGCTGAACCCCAGGACTGAGCTGGGCTGTTCAGCCCCAACCACAGAACTTCATCCTCCTTTGGGGGGCTGGAAACACCCTTGAGGCTGCTGCTGTGGCCCATGTGTGAAGGGAAAGGGGGGCCACAGCCCAGGGAGTGCTTGGGAACTGCAGGCACCCACCCAGACAGGGAAAGCTTTATTGCACTTTATTCCACTTGATTTTTCAATTATCGTTATGCATTACACTTCTTGTAATAAACCAACACAATAGCTTTATTAGCAGTACTAGTTACAGTATTGTTTAAAAGCCAAGCACGCCCCCCTCCCCCCACCCCCCCACTCGCGGCAACATCCGCGGGGAGCCGGGCCCGGGAACCCCCATGCAGCCCGGCCGCGCCCCGACCCCCCACCCGACCCCCGCTGGGGCTCGGCACCCGCCCCGTGTAGCGGCCGGCGCCCCTCCTCGCTCGGCGCCGCTCCGGCCGCCGCTGCCCGACACAAGCGGGGAAGAGCCAACAGAACGCGACCTGGCTGTCACGCCGGGCACGGACCCAAGCGGCACCCCCGTCCCAGCGCATCGCATCGCCCGCCCGGGCCGCGTCTCCCCGACCACCTCCCGCCCGGCGCCGTCGACCGCAAGGCTCCCGCCCCCGGAACACACCGCGAACCCGCCCGCACAGTGGCTCGGGCCCGGTCAGACGCAGGGGGCCCACGGCCGGACACTACTGCCCGCCGCCCCGCTCCCAGCGCCCCCCCGGCCCGGCTCACCGGCGCTCCTCAGCCCGCGGGGCGGCAGCAGCACCAGCTCCACGTCCGCTCCCCACGGCCGCCGCCACACACTGACAGCGCCGCCGGCCCGCGCAAGCGCTCTACCCTCTCGGGCCCCGCCCCCACCCCCGACCAGCCCACCCGTGCCCCGCCCATCTCCGCGCCGCCCAATCCCGGCCCGCTCTTTCCCTCCGGCCACGCCCCATCCCGTCGCCGCTCCGCCCAATCGCGGCCTGCCCTTTCCCTCCGGCCACGCCCCATCCCGTCCATCTCCGCGCCGCCCAATCGCGGCCCGCCCTTTCACTCCGGCCCCGCTGAACCCGCTCCGGGAGAGCCGACCCGCAAGGAGTCGCGGTTTCCGGGTCCCGCCCCGTTCTCCCTCTCAGCCCCGCTCCCGGAGGGCGCCCGGCCCGGGCAGTCCCGGCGGCAGCTGAGGCCCTTCCCGGCTTTAGGGGCTTGAACGGGAACCGGGGCCGGCCTCGCTGCGGAGCCCCTGCCCGCTCTCCCCGGCACACCGACAGCGGCTGCCGGGGCTACTGCAGCGGGGCCGCGACCCCTCGAGTCTCCCGGCAGCGGCCCCCGCGGCTGCGCGGGGCACAAGCTGGGCTCCGGGTCCCGGCAGCCATGCCCTTGTCTCCCTCCCGGGCACGGAGCCGGGGCCCGGCGGGGCGGCGAAGCGCGCCGAGGGACCGGGAGCGGCAGCACCGAGCCCAGGTGAGGGACGCCGGGGGTTCCGGGGCTGGGGGGGGGCGGTCTGGCGCCGGGGGAGCCCTGTCTCCCTGCCCGGCCCCGGCCCTCTGCCCGCCGGGGCTGGCCGTGCAGCCCAAGGCTCCCACGCGCTTCATTGCAGCTCCCGCCTGGCCCAGCTCCGCTCAGGGACGCTCCGGCTCGGCACCAGCTCGGCTCCAGCCCCGCGCTCGGCGCTTCGGCCCCGGCTCCGGCCCGGAGGCGTCTGCGCTCCCGGTGCTGGGCGCTGCGGGGAAGAGATGATGCTGCTGCTGCTGCTGCTGCTGCTGCTGCTTCCGACAGCTCCGGCTGAGGGGAACCCGGGCTGCTGCCCTCTCTGGCCTCAGGAAAGCTCCGGCTTGTTCCAGCTCCGGCTGATGGACGCTCCAGCCCCGCATGGCTGCAGCTGCAGCTCCAGCCCCGTGTGATTTCGGCTCCCGATGCCGCCCGCTCCAGGTAAGAGACGCTCCGGCCGACGGACGAGCTGTCTCGCTCCCCGTCTCCCCGGCCGAGGCGGGAGCCCAGGCTGCTCAGCACGGCGTTACCCAGGGGGTTCAGTCCCTCATTTTTGCCGTAAATATGGTAAATGCGGCTGTGCGGAGCGACGGAATCGCCCCCGTTAAGGGCTGGGCTCCTCGGTCACCGCCGCTGCTCGGGTCACCGCTCCGTGCCTGTCCCGTGCGGGGGCAGGGGGCGGGGGGCGGGGTGTCCATGGTCGCCGCTCCAAACCCGCGTCCCGCAGGGGGTTCTGCTGGATTCCGGCCGTGGCTTTGTGCCCGCTGTCACGGAAGGGTCGGTCTTCTCTGGGGTGGCCTCGGCTTGGGTCTGGGGGTCACGTGGGGTTGGGGGGGCCCAGGGAAAAGCTCCGACCCCCAGGCAGCATTCGTTCTGTCGCAGTTTCCAGCTCGCCTTTCGCACGGGCTCAGGGACCCGCCGGCTTGTTGCAGCTCCGGCTCCTCCACGCTCCGGCCGATGGACGTCCCACCTCGTCCCACCCCTGCCCGCTCCGGCCGAGAGACGCTCCTGCTCCTGACAGCCCCGGGGGCTTTTGTCCAGCTCCGGCCCTGCGTCATTTTGGGCCCAGCCGAGACACCGGACGTTCCCGTTTCTCATAGCTCCAGCCCTACCCGATGGAAACCTCGAGCCCTGCGTGAGCTCCTGCTGCTTCCAGCTCCAGGCGCCGGATGCTCGGCTGGTTCCCCTCCTGCTGATGGGCCCCCAGCTCGGAGTCAGAGCTGCTCCCCAGCTCTGGGGGCTGGTGATGAGGTCGTAAATCAATCACTGTCATCGCTCAAGTACCACCCCTGTCTGGCCCTTGAATAAAGCCTCGGTGCCCCCATTTTTGCCCAGAGACTATCTCAGACGTTGAGTTCGGCCTGGTGCATGCCAGCGTCCCGCACTTCGGGGGCAAACGCGACCGGACCCCCACCTCCGGTGAGGGTCCCGCAGCCCTGCCCCACCCACCCACCGACTTCCCCCCCACCCCCAGAGCTGGCATTTGGGGGCTGGGAAGGGCTGCTCAGGCTCCAGTTCCCAGCCCCTAAAGGCAGCGCTTGGGCTGGTTCTGAGCCCCAACACCCTGCAGACCACCCCCCACCCCCCACCAGCTTGTTTTCAGGCCCAGAAACGCAGCACTGGGCTCCATTTCCAAGCTCTGAAAACGCAGCACTTAGTCTCTTTTTTGGGTTGAGCTGCTGAACCCCAGGACTGAGCTGTTCAGCCCCAAACACAGCACTTAGTCCTCGCTTGGGGGGGCTGGCTGGAAACACCCCCCGGGGCTGCTGCTCCTCTGGCCCCTGTGTGAGGGGGAAGAGGGAAGGCACCCACCCACAGCCCAGGGCCCCGGGCAGGGAGTGCTTGGGAACTGGGCGGGGGCAGGGGGCACCTCCCGCGGGGAGGAACCGGCCCCGGGGCACTGGGGGCAGCACCCACCCACCCCCGGGGAAAGCTTTATTGCATTGGATTACACTTTATTATCGCACCGTTACGGTTACACAGCGTGCTTACAGGACCATCACAAACCAGCACGAGTTCTTTATTCTCTGTAGTTGCAGCAGTATTTAAGCCCCAGCCTCCACACCCCCGCTCCCCACAGCCGCAGCCCCCGCGGGAGCCGGGCCCGGTTCCCCCCAGCCCAGCCGCACCCCGGTCCTGCTCGGGACCCGAACCGGTCGTCGTGTCCCCCCCACATGCCCCGGGCAGCAGCCGGCGCCCTTCCCGCCCCTGCGGCACCGGCACCCGCTCGGCGCCGCTCCGGCCTCCGGGGCCGCCGCTGCCCGACACAAGCGGGGAGCAGCCGCCGGCACGGGGACCCGCTCCCACCCACGGCCCGGACCGGCACCCCCGACCCGGGACACGGCCCGCCCGGGCCCGCGTCTGACCGGGTCTTCCCCGCTCGGCACCCCCGGCACACGCCGCGGGCGGGCCCGCCCGCGCGAACGGAGGCCCCGGCCCGGCCAGACACGCGGGAACCGCGGCCGACCACCGCTGCCAGCCACCCCGCTCCCAGCGCCCCCCGGCCCGGCTCACCGGCGCTCCTGGGCCCGCGGGGGACCGGGACCAGCACCGGCTGCTACTCAGCACTACTGCCGCCGCCCGCGCACGCGCCCTACAGCCTCCGGACCCGCCAATCCCGGCCCGAGACACCGCCCGGACGCGCCAATCCAGCCCGCCGAGCCGCGGACCGCCCATCTCCGCTCGACCCAATCCCGACCCTTCATGTCGCGCCCCGCCCATCTCCGCTCGACCCAATCCCGACCCTTCATGTCGCGCCCCGCCCATCTCCGCTGGGCCCAATCCCAACCCGCCATTTCATTCCCCCCAGTGTATATGCTCTCCGCTCCGCCCAATCCCGGCCCGCCATTTCAATCCGGGCCCGCCCGCCTTCCCCGGCACACCATCAGCGGCTGCCGGGGCTACCGCAGCAGAGCCGCGACCCCTCGAGTCTCCCGGAGCGGCGGCGGGATCGGAGCCTCCGGTGGGACGGGTGGGGCGGAGACGGGGGGCCAGAGGGGGGCGGGCCCGAATTGAAAAGACCGGGGATAAACCGGGGCGGATTGAAATGGCGGGCCGGGATTGGCTCGAGCGGAGACGGGCGGGGCGGGGCGGGGCGCGACATGAAGGCTCGGGATTGGGTCGAGCGGAGATGGGCGGTCCGCGGCTCGGCGGGCTGGATTGGCGCGTCCGGGCGGTGTCTCGGGCCGGGATTGGCGGGTCCGGAGGCTGTAGGGCGCGTGCGCGGGCGGCGGCAGTAGTGCGCGGGCGGCGGCGGGGAGCGGCGGCGGGTGCTGGTGCTGGTGCTGGTCCCCCGCGGGCCCAGGAGCGCCGGTGAGCCGGGCCGGGGGGCGCTGGGAGCGGGGTGGCTGGCGGCGGTGGTGGTTGGCCGCAGTTTCCGGCCGCGGTTCCCGCGTGTCTGGCCGGGCCGGGGCCTCCGTTCGCGCGGGCGGGCCCGCCCGCGGTGTGTGCCGGGGCCGGGGGTGCCGAGCGGTGGAGACCCGGTCAGACGCGGGCCCGGGCGGGCCGTGTCCCGGGTCGGGGGTGCCGGTCCGGGCCGTGGGTGGGAGCGGGTCCCCGTGCCGGCGGCTGCTCCCCGCTTGTGTCGGGCAGCGGCGGCCCCGGAGGCCGGAGCGGCGCCGAGCGGGTGCCGGTGCCGCAGGGGCGGGAAGGGCGCCGGCCGCTGCCCGGGGCATGTGGGGGGGACACGACGACCGGTTCGGGTCCCGAGCAGGACCGGGGTGCGGCTGGGCTGGGGGGAACCGGGCCCGGCTCCCGCGGGGGCTGCGGCTGTGGGGAGCGGGGGTGTGGAGGCTGGGGCTTAAATACTGCTGCAACTACAGAGAATAAAGAACTCGTGCTGGTTTGTGATGGTCCTGTAAGCACGCTGTGTAACCGTAACGGTGCGATAATAAAGTGTAATCCAGTGCAATAAAGCTTTCCCCGGGGGTGGGTGGGTGCTGCCCCCAGTGCCCCGGGGCCGGTTCCTCCCCGCGGGAGGTGCCCCCTGCCCCCGCCCAGTTCCCAAGCACTCCCTGCCCGGGGCCCTGGGCTGTGGGTGGGTGCCTTCCCTCTTCCCCCTCACACAGGGGCCAGAGGAGCAGCAGCCCCGGGGGGTGTTTCCAGCCAGCCCCCCCAAGCGAGGACTAAGTGCTGTGTTTGGGGCTGAACAGCTCAGTCCTGGGGTTCAGCAGCTCAACCCAAAAAAGAGACTAAGTGCTGCGTTTTCAGAGCTTGGAAATGGAGCCCAGTGCTGCGTTTCTGGGCCTGAAAACAAGCTGGTGGGGGGTGGGGGGTGGTCTGCAGGGTGTTGGGGCTCAGAACCAGCCCAAGCGCTGCCTTTAGGGGCTGGGAACTGGAGCCTGAGCAGCCCTTCCCAGCCCCCAAATGCCAGCTCTGGGGGTGGGGGGGAAGTCGGTGGGTGGGTGGGGCAGGGCTGCGGGACCCTCACCGGAGGTGGGGGTCCGGTCGCGTTTGCCCCCGAAGTGCGGGACGCTGGCATGCACCAGGCCGAACTCAACGTCTGAGATAGTCTCTGGGCGAAAATGGGGGCACCGAGGCTTTATTCAAGGGCCAGACAGGGGTGGTACTTGAGCGATGACAGTGATTGATTTACGACCTCATCACCAGCCCCCAGAGCTGGGGGCCCATCAGCAGGAGGGGAACCAGCCGAGCATCCGGCGCCTGGAGCTGGAAGCAGCAGGAGCTCACGCAGGGCTCGAGCGTCCATTGGGCAGAGCTGGGAGGAGCTGTAGGGCTGGAGCTGTGAGAAACGGGAACGTCCGGTGTCTCGGCTGGGCCCAAAATGACGCAGGGCCGGAGCTGGACAAAAGCCCCCGGGGCTGTCAGGAGCAGGAGCGTCTCTCGGCCGGAGCGGGCAGGGGTGGGACGAGGTGGGACGTCCATCGGCCGGAGCGTGGAGGAGCCGGAGCTGCAACAAGCCGGCGGGTCCCTGAGCCCGTGCGAAAGGCGAGCTGGAAACTGCGACAGAACGAATGCTGCCTGGGGGTCGGAGCTTTTCCCTGGGCCCCCCCAACCCCACGTGACCCCCAGACCCAAGCCGAGGACACCCCAGAGAAGACCGACCCTTCCGTGACAGCGGGCACAAAGCCACGGCCGGAATCCAGCAGAACCCCCTGCGGGACGCGGGTTTGGAGCGGCGGCCATGGACACCCTGCCCCCGCACGGGACAGGCACGGAGCGGTGACCCGAGCAGCGGCGGTGACCGAGGAGCCCAGCCCTTAAGGGGGGCGATTCCGTCGCTCCGCACAGCCGCATTTACCATATTTACGGCAAAAATGAGGGACTGAACCCCCTGGGTAACGCCGTGCTGAGCAGCCTGGGCTCCCGCCTCGGCCGGGGAGACGGGGAGCGAGACAGCTCGTCCGTCGGCCGGAGCGTCTCTTACCTGGAGCGGGCGGCATCGGGAGCCGAAATCACACGGGGCTGGAGCTGCAGCTGCAGCCATGCGGGGCTGGAGCGTCCATCAGCCGGAGCTGGAACAAGCCGGAGCTTTCCTGAGGCCAGAGAGGGCAGCAGCCCGGGTTCCCCTCAGCCGGAGCTGTCGGAAGCAGCAGCAGCAGCAGCAGCAGCAGCAGCATCATCTCTTCCCCGCAGCGCCCAGCACCGGGAGCGCAGACGCCTCCGGGCCGGAGCCGGGGCCGAAGCGCCGAGCGCGGGGCTGGAGCCGAGCTGGTGCCGAGCCGGAGCGTCCCTGAGCGGAGCTGGGCCAGGCGGGAGCTGCAATGAAGCGCGTGGGAGCCTTGGGCTGCACGGCCAGCCCCGGCGGGCAGAGGGCCGGGGCCGGGCAGGGAGACAGGGCTCCCCCGGCGCCAGACCGCCCCCCCCCAGCCCCGGAACCCCCGGCGTCCCTCACCTGGGCTCGGTGCTGCCGCTCCCGGTCCCTCGGCGCGCTTCGCCGCCCCGCCGGGCCCCGGCTCCGTGCCCGGGAGGGAGACAAGGGCATGGCTGCCGGGACCCGGAGCCCAGCTTGTGCCCCGCGCAGCCGCGGGGGCCGCTGCCGGGAGACTCGAGGGGTCGCGGCCCCGCTGCAGTAGCCCCGGCAGCCGCTGTCGGTGTGCCGGGGAGAGCGGGCAGGGGCTCCGCAGCGAGGCCGGCCCCGGTTCCCGTTCAAGCCCCTAAAGCCGGGAAGGGCCTCAGCTGCCGCCGGGACTGCCCGGGCCGGGCGCCCTCCGGGAGCGGGGCTGAGAGGGAGAACGGGGCGGGACCCGGAAACCGCGACTCCTTGCGGGTCGGCTCTCCCGGAGCGGGTTCAGCGGGGCCGGAGTGAAAGGGCGGGCCGCGATTGGGCGGCGCGGAGATGGACGGGATGGGGCGTGGCCGGAGGGAAAGGGCAGGCCGCGATTGGGCGGAGCGGCGACGGGATGGGGCGTGGCCGGAGGGAAAGAGCGGGCCGGGATTGGGCGGCGCGGAGATGGGCGGGGCACGGGTGGGCTGGTCGGGGGTGGGGGCGGGGCCCGAGAGGGTAGAGCGCTTGCGCGGGCCGGCGGCGCTGTCAGTGTGTGGCGGCGGCCGTGGGGAGCGGACGTGGAGCTGGTGCTGCTGCCGCCCCGCGGGCTGAGGAGCGCCGGTGAGCCGGGCCGGGGGGGCGCTGGGAGCGGGGCGGCGGGCAGTAGTGTCCGGCCGTGGGCCCCCTGCGTCTGACCGGGCCCGAGCCACTGTGCGGGCGGGTTCGCGGTGTGTTCCGGGGGCGGGAGCCTTGCGGTCGACGGCGCCGGGCGGGAGGTGGTCGGGGAGACGCGGCCCGGGCGGGCGATGCGATGCGCTGGGACGGGGGTGCCGCTTGGGTCCGTGCCCGGCGTGACAGCCAGGTCGCGTTCTGTTGGCTCTTCCCCGCTTGTGTCGGGCAGCGGCGGCCGGAGCGGCGCCGAGCGAGGAGGGGCGCCGGCCGCTACACGGGGCGGGTGCCGAGCCCCAGCGGGGGTCGGGTGGGGGGTCGGGGCGCGGCCGGGCTGCGTGGGGGTTCCCGGGCCCGGCTCCCCGCGGATGTTGCCGCGAGTGGGGGGGTGGGGGGAGGGGGGCGTGCTTGGCTTTTAAACAATACTGTAACTAGTACTGCTAATAAAGCTATTGTGTTGGTTTATTACAAGAAGTGTAATGCATAACGATAATTGAAAAATCAAGTGGAATAAAGTGCAATAAAGCTTTCCCTGTCTGGGTGGGTGCCTGCAGTTCCCAAGCACTCCCTGGGCTGTGGCCCCCCTTTCCCTTCACACATGGGCCACAGCAGCAGCCTCAAGGGTGTTTCCAGCCCCCCAAAGGAGAAGGAAGTTCTGTGGTTGGGGCTGAACAGCCCAGCTCAGTCCTGGGGTTCAGCTGCTCCAAAAGTCCCCAGAGTGCTGTGTTTCTGGGCCTGAAAACAAGCTGTGAGGGGGGGGTTGGGGCTCAGAACCAGCCCAAGTGGGGGCTTCTGGGACAGGGAAGAGGTGGCCCAGTGGCTGCTCCCAGCCCCCAAACACTGGGGGGGGGTGGTGTCAGGGCTGTGGGACCCTTACCAGAGGTGGGGGTCTGGTTTTATTTGCCCCTGAAACATGGGATGCCAGCATGCACCAGGCCAAACTCCCCTCTGAAATGGGGACACACACAACAGGAACACTTTATTCAGGGGACAGACACAGTGGGACAGTTTTGATAGTTGAGTGATGACAGTGATTGACTTACTACCTTATCAACAGCCCCCAGAGCTGCTGTGAGAACACGGAGGCAACAGGAAGATGTAGAGCTGAGGCTGAGCTAAACACTGCAGGGCTGAAGCTGAAACAACGCAGAGCTGGAGCCGTAAGAAAGTCTGTGAGGCTGGGGGGTGAAATAAAGAGTGGGGGGGGGGTGGGAGGGGAAACAGCACAGGCCTGGAGTGGAAATCCTGGGGTTCAATAGCTACTGTAGGGTGGGAGATGAAATCAGGATGGCAGGGTTGGAGCTGAAATCACTGCTGTGGGGCTGCGGCTGAGATGTGACAGAGCTGGAGCTGAAGAACGACTGCGGCTGGAGCTGAAACACCGAACCTGGAGCTGAAATCACTCAGAGCTGGAATAAAAACTGTAGTGCCGGGGCTGAAATGTCTGATGTGGGGCTCGGGCTGAAGAATGACTGCAGCTGGAGCTGAAATACCAAACCTGAAGCTGAAATAAAAACTGTACAGCTGGGGCTGAAATCTAACAGAGCTGGACTAAAAACTGTAGGGCCGGAGCTGAAATCTAACAGCTGAAATACTGAACCTGGGGCTGGAGCTGAAAGAAATCCTTCAGGGCCAGAGCTGAAATAAATACTGTACGGCCAGAGCTGAAATCACTCAGAGCTGAAATAAAAACTGTAGGGCCAGGGCTGAAATCACTGCTGTGGGGCTGGAGCTGAAATACCAAACCTGGAGCTGGAGTTGAAATCAAAACTGTAGGGCTGGGGCTGAAATCACTCAGAGCTGAAATAAAAACCACAGGGCCTGAGCTGAAATCACCCAGAGCTGGACTAAAGATGGCAGGGCTGGGGCTGAAATCACTGCTGTGGGGCTGGAGCTGAGCCAGGACAGAGCTGGGGCTGAAGAACGACTGCAGCTGGAGCTGAAACACCAAACCTGGAGCTGAAATAAAAACTAGGGCCAGAGCTGAAATCACTCAGAGATGAAATAAATATTGTAGGGCTGGAGCTGAAATCACTACTGTGGGGCTGGGAGTGGAGCTCAAATCTAACAGCTGAAATACTGAACCTGGAGCTGAAATAAATCCTTCAGGGCCAGAGCTGCCATAAGAACTGTAGGGCTGGGGCTGAAACATGACAAAGCTGGAGCTGAATAACAACTGTGCCTGGAGCTGAAAGAAATCCTTGAGGGCAGGGGCTGAAATACAGAGTGTAGGGCCTGAGCTGAAATCACCCAGAGCTGGACTAAAGATGGTAGGGCTGGGGCTGAAATCACTGCTGTGGGGCTGGGAATGGAGCTGAAATCTAACAGCTGAAATACTGAACCTGGAGCTGAAATAAATACTGTAGGGCCTGAGCTGAAATCACCCAGAGCTGGACTAAAGATGGCAGGGCTGGAGCTGAAATCACTGCTGTGGGGCTGGAGCTGAGATGTGACAGAGCTGGGGCTGAAGAACGACTGCGGCTGGAGCTGAAACACTGAACCTGGAGCTGAAATAAATACTGTAGGGCCAGAACTGAAATCACTCAGAGCTGGAATAAAAACTGTAGGGCTGGAGCTGTGTGGTGGGTTGACCCTGGCTGGGGGCCAGGTGCCCACCAGCGCCGCTCTCTCACTCCCCTCATTCACTAAACAGGGGAGAAAAGGCATAATGAAATGCTTGTAGGTCGAGATAAGGACAGGGAGAGATCACTCTCTAATTGTTGTCACGAGCAAAACAGACCAAACTTAGAGAGGGAATTCATCTAATTTATTACTAGGCAAAACAGAGTAGAGGAATGAGAAAATAAAATCAACTCTTAAAACACTTCCCCCCACCCCTCCCATCTTCCCGGGCTCAACTTCACTCCCGGCTTCAACCTTCCCCCCCTCAGCGGCACAGGGGGACGGGGAATGGGGGTTACGGTCAGTTCATCTCACGGTGTTTCTGCCGCTTCTTCATCCTCAGGGGGAGGACTCCTCTCATCGTTCCCCTGCTCCAGCATGGAGTCCCTCTCACGGGGTGCAGACCTTCAGGAGCAAACTGCTCCAGCATGGGGTCCCCCATGGGGCCACAAGTCCTGCCAGCAAACCTGCCCTGGCGTGGGCTCCCCTCTTCACGGGTCCACCGGTCCGGCCAGGAACTTGCTCCAGCGTGGGCTTCCCACGGGCCGCAGCCTCCTTCAGGTGCCTCCACCTGCTCCGGCGTGGGGTCCTCCACGGGCTGCAGGTGGAATCGCTACACCCCCTCATCCTTCCTCCATGGGCTGCAGGGGGACAGCCTGCTTCACCATGGCCTTCACCACGGGCTGCAGGGGGATCTCTGCTCCGGCGCCTGGAGCTCCTCCTCCCCCTCCATCTGCACTGACCTTGGTGTCTGCAGAGTTTCTTACATCTTCTCACTCCTCTCTCCGGCTGCAAAAGCTCTCTCTAAGTGTTTTTCTACTTCTTAAATATGTTATCACAGAGGCGCTGATTGGCTTGGCCTTGGCCAGCGGCGGGCCCGTCTTGGAGCCGGCTGGCATTGGCTCTGTCAGACACAGGGGGAGCTTCTAGCAGCTTCTCACAGAAGCCACCCCTGTAGCCCCCCCGCTACCAAAACCCTGCCACGCAAACCCAACACACCCCCCCATCCCAGTGGTGCCCCCCCCCCACAGGACACCCCGTCACGGTGGCATTAAACACCGAACCCTCCAAAGCAACGTGTTTTAATGATTTCTAGTTTTAAAGCTTGTGAAAATAACAATAATAACAATAACAATAATAATAATAATAACATTTATAAAAATAATAATAAAACAAGACTTCCAGTCATCTCAAGGGCTCCCTTCCTATTTTTACAGGCCAAACAGAGGGAGCAAGCCCCCCCCGTAGGGCAATGGGATTTCCAGCACCTTTGGCCCCCAAAATAACCGGAGCATCCCAGAGCATCGAGAAGAGGAGTCGAGCATCCCTACCAGGGCAGCACCTCCAAATCCGGGGTGTCTTCTTCACCCCGGGCTGTCTTCTTTCATCTCCAGGCGCCCCCCCCCCCCCCAAAAAAAATAATGCCGAAGGGGTTAAACACTACTATTGCATAATATGTGATTTACAGCATTTATACAGCATTTACGGGCCCCGGCCTTTATTCCGGCTAAAACTTAGCATCGGTTTCCCTTAGGAAATAACAAAAAAAAAAAAAACCCAAAACCCCAAAAAAACAAAGGTTAAAGAAAAGTTAAGTATAAAACAATATTTCAAGGAGTCGAGCGGGGGGCTTCACGTCGTTCCCTGCTCCCAGGACAAAGGGGCCAGCCCCAAAACGGGTGCCTGCCCTCAAACCTCCCTCAGCGGCCCTCGCACACCACCACTCACATTGGGGCTGCGGGCTCGCCTAGCCGAGCAAGGCCTCAACATAGCACCTCACGTCACTATCATCAAAAATATGCCCAAATCCACCAAACTGGAAACGTCGAGCCCCTGCTCCCAGGACAAAGGGGCCAGCCCCAAAACGGGTGCCTGCCCTCAAACCTCCCTCAGCGGCCCTCGCACACCACCACTCACATTGGGGCTGCAGGCCCGCCTAGCCGAGCAAGGCCTCAACATAGCACCTCACGTCACTATCATCAAAAATATGCCCAAATCCACCAAACTGGAAACGTCGAGACCCTGCTCCCAGGACAAAGGGGCCAGCCCCAAAACGGGTGCCTGCCCTCAAACCTCCCTCAGCGGCCCTCGCACACCACCACTCACATTGGGGCTGCGGGCTCGCCTAGCCGAGCAAGGCCTCAACATAGCACCTCACGTCACTATCATCAAAAATATGCCCAAATCCACCAAACTGGAAACGTCGAGCCCCTGCTCCCAGGACAAAGGGGCCAGCCCCAAAACGGGTGCCTGCCCTCAAACCTCCCTCAGCGGCCCTCGCACACCACCACTCACATTGGGGCTGCAGGCCCGCCTAGCCGAGCAAGGCCTCAACATAGCACCTCACGTCACTATCATCAAAAATCAGCATTCATCCTCCAAACTGGAAACGTCGAGACCCTGCTCCCAGGACAAAGGGGCCAGCCCCAAAACGGGTGCCTGCCCTCAAACCTCCCTCAGCGGCCCTCGCACACCACCACTCACATTGGGGCTGCAGGCCCGCCTAGCCGAGCAAGGCCTCAACATAGCACCTCACGTCACTATCATCAAAAATATGCCCAAATCCACCAAACTGGAAACGTCGAGACCCTGCTCCCAGGACAAAGGGGCCAGCCCCAAAACGGGTGCCTGCCCTCAAACCTCCCTCAGCGGCCCTCGCACACCACCACTCACATTGGGGCTGCGGAATCGCCTAGCCGAGCAAGGCCTCAACATAGCACCTCACGTCACTATCATCAAAAATATGCCCAAATCCACCAAACTGGAAACGTCGAGACCCTGCTCCCAGGACAAAGGGGCCAGCCCCAAAACGGGTGCCTGCCCTCAAACCTCCCTCAGCGGCCCTCGCACACCACCACTCACATTGGGGCTGCGGGCTCGCCTAGCCGAGCAAGGCCTCAACATAGCACCTCACGTCACTATCATCAAAAATCAGCATTCATCCTCCAAACTGGAAACGTCGAGCCCCTGCTCCCAGGACAAAGGGGCCAGCCCCAAAACGGGTGCCTGCCCTCAAACCTCCCTCTGCGGCCCTCGCACACCACCACTCACATTGGGGCTGCAGGCCCGCCTAGCCGAGCAAGGCCTCAACATAGCACCTCACGTCACTATCATCAAAAATATGCCCAAATCCACCAAACTGGAAACGTCGAGACCCTGCTCCCAGGACAAAGGGGCCAGCCCCAAAACGGGTGCCTGCCCTCAAACCTCCCTCAGCGGCCCTCGCACACCACCACTCACATTGGGGCTGCAGGCCCGCCTAGCCGAGCAAGGCCTCAACATAGCACCTCACGTCACTATCATCAAAAATCAGCATTCATCCTCCAAACTGGAAACGTCGAGACCCTGCTCCCAGGACAAAGGGGCCAGCCCCAAAACGGCTGCCTGCCCTCAAACCTCCCTCAGCGGCCCTCGCACAGCCACACTCACATTGGGGCTGCAGGCCCGCCTAGCCGAGCAAGGCCTCAACATAGCACCTCACGTCACTATCATCAAAAATATGCCCAAATCCACCAAACTGGAAACGTCGAGACCCTGCTCCCAGGACAAAGGGGCCAGCCCCAAAACGGGTGCCTGCCCTCAAACCTCCCTCAGCGGCCCTCGCACACCACCACTCACATTGGGGCTGCTGGCTTGCCTAGCCGAGCAAGGCCTCAACATAGCACCTCACGTCACTATCATCAAAAATATGCCCAAATCCACCAAACTGGAAACGTCGAGACCCTGCTCCCAGGACAAAGGGGCCAGCCCCAAAACGGGTGCCTGCCCTCAAACCTCCCTCAGCGGCCCTCGCACACCACCACTCACATTGGGGCTGCAGGCCCGCCTAGCCGAGCAAGGCCTCAACATAGCACCTCACGTCACTATCATCAAAAATATGCCCAAATCCACCAAACTGGAAACGTCGAGACCCTGCTCCCAGGACAAAGGGGCCAGCCCCAAAACGGCTGCCTGCCCTCAAACCTCCCTCAGCGGCCCTCGCACACCACCACTCACATTGGGGCTGCAGGCCCGCCTAGCCGAGCAAGGCCTCAACATAGCACCTCACGTCACTATCATCAAAAATCAGCATTCATCCTCCAAACTGGAAACGTCGAGACCCTGCTCCCAGGACAAAGGGGCCAGCCCCAAAACGGGTGCCTGCCCTCAAACCTCCCTCAGCGGCCCTCGCACACCACCACTCACATTGGGGCTGTGGGCTCGCCTAGCCGAGCAAGGCCTCAACATAGCACCTCACGTCACTATCATCAAAAATATGCCCAAATCCACCAAACTGGAAACGTCGAGACCCTGCTCCCAGGACAAAGGGGCCAGCCCCAAAACGGCTGCCTGCCCTCAAACCTCCCTCAGCGGCCCTCGCACACCACCACTCACATTGGGGCTGCGGGCTCGCCTAGCCGAGCAAGGCCTCAACATAGCACCTCACGTCACTATCATCAAAAATATGCCCAAATCCACCAAACTGGAAACGTCGAGCCCCTGCTCCCAGGACAAAGGGGCCAGCCCCAAAACGGGTGCCTGCCCTCAAACCTCCCTCAGCGGCCCTCGCACACCACCACTCACATTGGGGCTGCGGGCCCGCCTAGCCGAGCAAGGCCTCAACATAGCACCTCACGTCACTATCATCAAAAATCAGCATTCATCCTCCAAACTGGAAACGTCGAGCCCCTGCTCCCAGGACAAAGGGGCCAGCCCCAAAACGGGTGCCTGCCCTCAAACCTCCCTCAGCGGCCCTCGCACACCACCACTCACATTGGGGCTGCAGGCCCGCCTAGCCGAGCAAGGCCTCAACATAGCACCTCACGTCACTATCATCAAAAATATGCCCAAATCCACCAAACTGGAAACGTCGAGACCCTGCTCCCAGGACAAAGGGGCCAGCCCCAAAACGGGTGCCTGCCCTCAAACCTCCCTCAGCGGCCCTCGCACACCACCACTCACATTGGGGCTGCAGGCCCGCCTAGCCGAGCAAGGCCTCAACATAGCACCTCACGTCACTATCATCAAAAATCAGCATTCATCCACCAAACTGGAAACGTCGAGACCCTGCTCCCAGGACAAAGGGGCCAGCCCCAAAACGGGTGCCTGCCCTCAAACCTCCCTCAGCGGCCCTCGCACACCACCACTCACATTGGGGCTGCAGGCCCGCCTAGCCGAGCAAGGCCTCAACATAGCACCTCACGTCACTATCATCAAAAATATGCCCAAATCCACCAAACTGGAAACGTCGAGCCCCTGCTCCCAGGACAAAGGGGCCAGCCCCAAAACGGGTGCCTGCCCTCAAACCTCCCTCAGCGGCCCTCGCACACCACCACTCACATTGGGGCTGCGGAATCGCCTAGCCGAGCAAGGCCTCAACATAGCACCTCACGTCACTATCATCAAAAATATGCCCAAATCCACCAAACTGGAAACGTCGAGCCCCTGCTCCCAGGACAAAGGGGCCAGCCCCAAAACGGGTGCCTGCCCTCAAACCTCCCTCAGCGGCCCTCGCACACCACCACTCACATTGGGGCTGCAGGCCCGCCTAGCCGAGCAAGGCCTCAACATAGCACCTCACGTCACTATCATCAAAAATATGCCCAAATCCACCAAACTGGAAACGTCGAGACCCTGCTCCCAGGACAAAGGGGCCAGCCCCAAAACGGGTGCCTGCCCTCAAACCTCCCTCAGCGGCCCTCGCACACCACCACTCACATTGGGGCTGCAGGCCCGCCTAGCCGAGCAAGGCCTCAACATAGCACCTCACGTCACTATCATCAAAAATATGCCCAAATCCACCAAACTGGAAACGTCGAGACCCTGCTCCCAGGACAAAGGGGCCAGCCCCAAAACGGGTGCCTGCCCTCAAACCTCCCTCAGCGGCCCTCGCACACCACCACTCACATTGGGGCTGCAGGCCCGCCTAGCCGAGCAAGGCCTCAACATAGCACCTCACGTCACTATCATCAAAAATCAGCCATCATCCTCCAAACTGGAAACGTCGAGACCCTGCTCCCAGGACAAAGGGGCCAGCCCCAAAACGGGTGCCTGCCCTCAAACCTCCCTCAGCGGCCCTCGCACACCACCACTCACATTGGGGCTGCAGGCCCGCCTAGCCGAGCAAGGCCTCAACATAGCACCTCACGTCACTATCATCAAAAATATGCCCAAATCCACCAAACTGGAAACGTCGAGACCCTGCTCCCAGGACAAAGGGGCCAGCCCCAAAACGGCTGCCTGCCCTCAAACCTCCCTCAGCGGCCCTCGCACACCACCACTCACATTGGGGCTGCAGGCCCGCCTAGCCGAGCAAGGCCTCAACATAGCACCTCACGTCACTATCATCAAAAATATGCCCAAATCCACCAAACTGGAAACGTCGAGACCCTGCTCCCAGGACAAAGGGGCCAGCCCCAAAACGGGTGCCTGCCCTCAAACCTCCCTCAGCGGCCCTCGCACACCACCACTCACATTGGGGCTGCAGGCCCGCCTAGCCGAGCAAGGCCTCAACATAGCACCTCACGTCACTATCATCAAAAATCAGCATTCATCCTCCAAACTGGAAACGTCGAGACCCTGCTCCCAGGACAAAGGGGCCAGCCCCAAAACGGGTGCCTGCCCTCAAACCTCCCTCAGCGGCCCTCGCACACCACCACTCACATTGGGGCTGCGGGCTCGCCTAGCCGAGCAAGGCCTCAACATAGCACCTCACGTCACTATCATCAAAAATATGCCCAAATCCACCAAACTGGAAACGTCGAGACCCTGCTCCCAGGACAAAGGGGCCAGCCCCAAAACGGGTGCCTGCCCTCAAACCTCCCTCAGCGGCCCTCGCACACCACCACTCACATTGGGGCTGCGGAATCGCCTAGCCGAGCAAGGCCTCAACATAGCACCTCACGTCACTATCATCAAAAATCAGCATTCATCCTCCAAACTGGAAACGTCGAGACCCTGCTCCCAGGACAAAGGGGCCAGCCCCAAAACGGGTGCCTGCCCTCAAACCTCCCTCAGCGGCCCTCGCACACCACCACTCACATTGGGGCTGCGGGCCCGCCTAGCCGAGCAAGGCCTCAACATAGCACCTCACGTCACTATCATCAAAAATCAGCATTCATCCTCCAAACTGGAAACGTCGAGACCCTGCTCCCAGGACAAAGGGGCCAGCCCCAAAACGGGTGCCTGCCCTCAAACCTCCCTCAGCGGCCCTCGCACACCACCACTCACATTGGGGCTGCAGGCCCGCCTAGCCGAGCAAGGCCTCAACATAGCACCTCACGTCACTATCATCAAAAATCAGCCATCATCCTCCAAACTGGAAACGTCGAGACCCTGCTCCCAGGACAAAGGGGCCAGCCCCAAAACGGGTGCCTGCCCTCAAACCTCCCTCAGCGGCCCTCGCACACCACCACTCACATTGGGGCTGCGGGCTCGCCTAGCCGAGCAAGGCCTCAACATAGCACCTCACGTCACTATCATCAAAAATATGCCCAAATCCACCAAACTGGAAACGTCGAGACCCTGCTCCCAGGACAAAGGGGCCAGCCCCAAAACGGGTGCCTGCCCTCAAACCTCCCTCAGCGGCCCTCGCACACCACCACTCACATTGGGGCTGCAGGCCCGCCTAGCCGAGCAAGGCCTCAACATAGCACCTCACGTCACTATCATCAAAAATATGCCCAAATCCTCCAAACTGGAAACGTCGAGACCCTGCTCCCAGGACAAAGGGGCCAGCCCCAAAACGGCTGCCTGCCCTCAAACCTCCCTCAGCGGCCCTCGCACACCACCACTCACATTGGGGCTGCGGGCTCGCCTAGCCGAGCAAGGCCTCAACATAGCACCTCACGTCACTATCATCAAAAATATGCCCAAATCCACCAAACTGGAAACGTCGAGACCCTGCTCCCAGGACAAAGGGGCCAGCCCCAAAACGGGTGCCTGCCCTCAAACCTCCCTCAGCGGCCCTCGCACACCACCACTCACATTGGGGCTGCAGGCCCGCCTAGCCGAGCAAGGCCTCAACATAGCACCTCACGTCACTATCATCAAAAATATGCCCAAATCCACCAAACTGGAAACGTCGAGACCCTGCTCCCAGGACAAAGGGGCCAGCCCCAAAACGGGTGCCTGCCCTCAAACCTCCCTCAGCGGCCCTCGCACACCACCACTCACATTGGGGCTGCAGGCCCGCCTAGCCGAGCAAGGCCTCAACATAGCACCTCACGTCACTATCATCAAAAATCAGCCATCATCCTCCAAACTGGAAACGTCGAGACCCTGCTCCCAGGACAAAGGGGCCAGCCCCAAAACGGGTGCCTGCCCTCAAACCTCCCTCAGCGGCCCTCGCACACCACCACTCACATTGGGGCTGAAGGCCCGCCTAGCCGAGCAAGGCCTCAACATAGCACCTCACGTCACTATCATCAAAAATATGCCCAAATCCACCAAACTGGAAACGTCGAGACCCTGCTCCCAGGACAAAGGGGCCAGCCCCAAAACGGGTGCCTGCCCTCAAACCTCCCTCAGCGGCCCTCGCACACCACCACTCACATTGGGGCTGCGGGCTCGCCTAGCCGAGCAAGGCCTCAACATAGCACCTCACGTCACTATCATCAAAAATATGCCCAAATCCACCAAACTGGAAACGTCGAGACCCTGCTCCCAGGACAAAGGGGCCAGCCCCAAAACGGGTGCCTGCCCTCAAACCTCCCTCAGCGGCCCTCGCACACCACCACTCACATTGGGGCTGCGGGCTCGCCTAGCCGAGCAAGGCCTCAACATAGCACCTCACGTCACTATCATCAAAAATATGCCCAAATCCACCAAACTGGAAACGTCGAGCCCCTGCTCCCAGGACAAAGGGGCCAGCCCCAAAACGGGTGCCTGCCCTCAAACCTCCCTCAGCGGCCCTCGCACACCACCACTCACATTGGGGCTGCAGGCCCGCCTAGCCGAGCAAGGCCTCAACATAGCACCTCACGTCACTATCATCAAAAATATGCCCAAATCCACCAAACTGGAAACGTCGAGACCCTGCTCCCAGGACAAAGGGGCCAGCCCCAAAACGGGTGCCTGCCCTCAAACCTCCCTCAGCGGCCCTCGCACACCACCACTCACATTGGGGCTGCGGGCCCGCCTAGCCGAGCAAGGCCTCAACATAGCACCTCACGTCACTATCATCAAAAATATGCCCAAATCCACCAAACTGGAAACGTCGAGACCCTGCTCCCAGGACAAAGGGGCCAGCCCCAAAACGGGTGCCTGCCCTCAAACCTCCCTCAGCGGCCCTCGCACACCACCACTCACATTGGGGCTGCAGGCCCGCCTAGCCGAGCAAGGCCTCAACATAGCACCTCACGTCACTATCATCAAAAATATGCCCAAATCCACCAAACTGGAAACGTCGAGCCCCTGCTCCCAGGACAAAGGGGCCAGCCCCAAAACGGGTGCCTGCCCTCAAACCTCCCTCAGCGGCCCTCGCACAGCCCCACTCACATTGGGGCTGCAGGCCCGCCTAGCCGAGCAAGGCCTCAACATAGCACCTCACGTCACTATCATCAAAAATCAGCATTCATCCTCCAAACTGGAAACGTCGAGACCCTGCTCCCAGGACAAAGGGGCCAGCCCCAAAACGGGTGCCTGCCCTCAAACCTCCCTCAGCGGCCCTCGCACACCACCACTCACATTGGGACTGCAGGCCCGCCTAGCCGAGCAAGGCCTCAACATAGCACCTCACGTCACTATCATCAAAAATCAGCATTCATCCTCCAAACTGGAAACGTCGAGACCCTGCTCCCAGGACAAAGGGGCCAGCCCCAAAACGGGTGCCTGCCCTCAAACCTCCCTCAGCGGCCCTCGCACACCACCACTCACATTGGGGCTGCGGGCTCGCCTAGCCGAGCAAGGCCTCAACATAGC
Source organism: Grus americana (assembly GCF_028858705.1). NCBI lineage: Eukaryota > Metazoa > Chordata > Aves > Gruiformes > Gruidae > Grus > Grus americana. The sequence goes on from NW_026561594.1 coordinate 34,738, forward strand.
ACCTCACGTCACTATCATCAAAAATATGCCCAAATCCACCAAACTGGAAACGTCGAGACCCTGCTCCCAGGACAAAGGGGCCAGCCCCAAAACGGGTGCCTGCCCTCAAACCTCCCTCAGGAGCGCTCGCACACCACCACTCACATTGGGGCTGCAGGCCCGCCTAGCCGAGCAAGGCCTCAACATAGCACCTCACGTCACTATCATCAAAAATATGCCCAAATCCACCAAACTGGAAACGTCGAGACCCTGCTCCCAGGACAAAGGGGCCAGCCCCAAAACGGGTGCCTGCCCTCAAACCTCCCTCAGCGGCCCTCGCACACCACCACTCACATTGGGGCTGCGGGCTCGCCTAGCCGAGCAAGGCCTCAACATAGCACCTCACGTCACTATCACCAAAAATATGCCCAAATCCACCAAACTGGAAACGTCGAGACCCTGCTCCCAGGACAAAGGGGCCAGCCCCAAAACGGGTGCCTGGCCTCAAACCTCCCTCAGCGGCCCTCGCACACCACCACTCACATTGGGGCTGCAGGCCCGCCTAGCCGAGCAAGGCCTCAACATAGCACCTCACGTCACTATCATCAAAAATATGCCCAAATCCACCAAACTGGAAACGTCGAGACCCTGCTCCCAGGACAAAGGGGCCAGCCCCAAAACGGGTGCCTGCCCTCAAACCTCCCTCAGCGGCGCTCGCACACCACCACTCACATTGGGGCTGCGGGCTCGCCTAGCCGAGCAAGGCCTCAACATAGCACCTCACGTCACTATCATCAAAAATCAGCATTCATCCTCCAAACTGGAAACGTCGAGACCCTGCTCCCAGGACAAAGGGGCCAGCCCCAAAACGGGTGCCTGCCCTCAAACCTCCCTCAGCGGCCCTCGCACACCACCACTCACATTGGGGCTGCGGGCCCGCCTAGCCGAGCAAGGCCTCAACATAGCACCTCACGTCACTATCATCAAAAATATGCCCAAATCCACCAAACTGGAAACGTCGAGACCCTGCTCCCAGGACAAAGGGGCCAGCCCCAAAACGGGTGCCTGCCCTCAAACCTCCCTCAGCGGCCCTCGCACACCACCACTCACATTGGGGCTGCGGGCTCGCCTAGCCGAGCAAGGCCTCAACATAGCACCTCACGTCACTATCATCAAAAATCAGCATTCATCCTCCAAACTGGAAACGTCGAGCCCCTGCTCCCAGGACAAAGGGGCCAGCCCCAAAACGGGTGCCTGCCCTCAAACCTCCCTCAGCGGCCCTCGCACACCACCACTCACATTGGGGGCTGCGGGCCCGCCTAGCCGAGCAAGGCCTCAACATAGCACCTCACGTCACTATCATCAAAAATCAGCATTCATCCTCCAAACTGGAAACGTCGAGACCCTGCTCCCAGGACAAAGGGGCCAGCCCCAAAACGGGTGCCTGCCCTCAAACCTCCCTCAGCGGCCCTCGCACAGCAACACTCACATTGGGGCTGCAGGCCCGCCTAGCCGAGCAAGGCCTCAACATAGCACCTCACGTCACTATCATCAAAAATATGCCCAAATCCTCCAAACTGGAAACGTCGAGACCCTGCTCCCAGGACAAAGGGGCCAGCCCCAAAACGGGTGCCTGCCCTCAAACCTCCCTCAGCGGCCCTCGCACACCACCACTCACATTGGGGCTGCGGGCCCGCCTAGCCGAGCAAGGCCTCAACATAGCACCTCACGTCACTATCATCAAAAATATGCCCAAATCCACCAAACTGGAAACGTCGAGACCCTGCTCCCAGGACAAAGGGGCCAGCCCCAAAACGGGTGCCTGCCCTCAAACCTCCCTCAGCGGCCCTCGCACACCACCACTCACATTGGGGCTGCAGGCCCGCCTAGCCGAGCAAGGCCTCAACATAGCACCTCACGTCACTATCATCAAAAATATGCCCAAATCCTCCAAACTGGAAACGTCGAGACCCTGCTCCCAGGACAAAGGGGCCAGCCCCAAAACGGGTGCCTGCCCTCAAACCTCCCTCAGCGGCCCTCGCACACCACCACTCACATTGGGGCTGCAGGCTCGCCTAGCCGAGCAAGGCCTCAACATAGCACCTCACGTCACTATCATCAAAAATATGCCCAAATCCACCAAACTGGAAACGTCGAGACCCTGCTCCCAGGACAAAGGGGCCAGCCCCAAAACGGGTGCCTGCCCTCAAACCTCCCTCAGCGGCCCTCGCACACCACCACTCACATTGGGGCTGCAGGCTCGCCTAGCCGAGCAAGGCCTCAACATAGCACCTCACGTCACTATCATCAAAAATATGCCCAAATCCACCAAACTGGAAACGTCGAGACCCTGCTCCCAGGACAAAGGGGCCAGCCCCAAAACGGGTGCCTGCCCTCAAACCTCCCTCAGCGGCCCTCGCACACCACCACTCACATTGGGGCTGCAGGCCCGCCTAGCCGAGCAAGGCCTCAACATAGCACCTCACGTCACTATCATCAAAAATATGCATTCATCCTCCAAACTGGAAACGTCGAGCCCCTGCTCCCAGGACAAAGGGGCCAGCCCCAAAACGGGTGCCTGCCCTCAAACCTCCCTCAGCGGCCCTCGCACACCACCACTCACATTGGGGCTGCAGGCCCGCCTAGCCGAGCAAGGCCTCAACATAGCACCTCACGTCACTATCATCAAAAATATGCCCAAATCCACCAAACTGGAAACGTCGAGACCCTGCTCCCAGGACAAAGGGGCCAGCCCCAAAACGGGTGCCTGCCCTCAAACCTCCCTCAGCGGCCCTCGCACACCACCACTCACATTGGGGCTGCAGGCTCGCCTAGCCGAGCAAGGCCTCAACATAGCACCTCACGTCACTATCATCAAAAATATGCCCAAATCCACCAAACTGGAAACGTCGAGACCCTGCTCCCAGGACAAAGGGGCCAGCCCCAAAACGGGTGCCTGCCCTCAAACCTCCCTCAGCGGCCCTCGCACACCACCACTCACATTGGGGCTGCGGGCCCGCCTAGCCGAGCAAGGCCTCAACATAGCACCTCACGTCACTATCATCAAAAATATGCCCAAATCCACCAAACTGGAAACGTCGAGACCCTGCTCCCAGGACAAAGGGGCCAGCCCCAAAACGGGTGCCTGCCCTCAAACCTCCCTCAGCGGCCCTCGCACACCACCACTCACATTGGGGCTGCAGGCCCGCCTAGCCGAGCAAGGCCTCAACATAGCACCTCACGTCACTATCATCAAAAATATGCCCAAATCCACCAAACTGGAAACGTCGAGACCCTGCTCCCAGGACAAAGGGGCCAGCCCCAAAACGGGTGCCTGCCCTCAAACCTCCCTCAGCGGCCCTCGCACACCACCACTCACATTGGGGCTGCGGGCCCGCCTAGCCGAGCAAGGCCTCAACATAGCACCTCACGTCACTATCATCAAAAATATGCCCAAATCCACCAAACTGGAAACGTCGAGACCCTGCTCCCAGGACAAAGGGGCCAGCCCCAAAACGGGTGCCTGCCCTCAAACCTCCCTCAGCGGCCCTCGCACACCACCACTCACATTGGGGCTGCAGGCCCGCCTAGCCGAGCAAGGCCTCAACATAGCACCTCACGTCACTATCATCAAAAATATGCCCAAATCCACCAAACTGGAAACGTCGAGACCCTGCTCCCAGGACAAAGGGGCCAGCCCCAAAACGGGTGCCTGCCCTCAAACCTCCCTCAGCGGCCCTCGCACACCACCACTCACATTGGGGCTGCAGGCTCGCCTAGCCGAGCAAGGCCTCAACATAGCACCTCACGTCACTATCATCAAAAATCAGCATTCATCCTCCAAACTGGAAACGTCGAGACCCTGCTCCCAGGACAAAGGGGCCAGCCCCAAAACGGGTGCCTGCCCTCAAACCTCCCTCAGCGGCCCTCGCACACCACCACTCACATTGGGGCTGCAGGCCCGCCTAGCCGAGCAAGGCCTCAACATAGCACCTCACGTCACTATCATCAAAAATATGCCCAAATCCACCAAACTGGAAACGTCGAGACCCTGCTCCCAGGACAAAGGGGCCAGCCCCAAAACGGGTGCCTGCCCTCAAACCTCCCTCAGCGGCCCTCGCACACCACCACTCACATTGGGGCTGCGGGCTCACCTAGCCGAGCAAGGCCTCAACATAGCACCTCACGTCACTATCATCAAAAATATGCCCAAATCCACCAAACTGGAAACGTCGAGACCCTGCTCCCAGGACAAAGGGGCCAGCCCCAAAACGGGTGCCTGCCCTCAAACCTCCCTCAGCGGCCCTCGCACACCACCACTCACATTGGGACTGCAGGCCCGCCTAGCCGAGCAAGGCCTCAACATAGCACCTCACGTCACTATCATCAAAAATATGCCCAAATCCACCAAACTGGAAACGTCGAGACCCTGCTCCCAGGACAAAGGGGCCAGCCCCAAAACGGGTGCCTGCCCTCAAACCTCCCTCAGCGGCCCTCGCACACCACCACTCACATTGGGGCTGCGGGCTCGCCTAGCCGAGCAAGGCCTCAACATAGCACCTCACGTCACTATCATCAAAAAATGCCCAAATCCACCAAACTGGAAACGTCGAGACCCTGCTCCCAGGACAAAGGGGCCAGCCCCAAAACGGGTGCCTGCCCTCAAACCTCCCTCAGCGGCCCTCGCACACCACCACTCACATTGGGGCTGCAGGCCCGCCTAGCCGAGCAAGGCCTCAACATAGCACCTCACGTCACTATCATCAAAAATATGCCCAAATCCACCAAACTGGAAACGTCGAGACCCTGCTCCCAGGACAAAGGGGCCAGCCCCAAAACGGGTGCCTGCCCTCAAACCTCCCTCAGCGGCCCTCGCACACCACCACTCACATTGGGGCTGCGGGCTCGCCTAGCCGAGCAAGGCCTCAACATAGCACCTCACGTCACTATCATCAAAAATATGCCATCATCCACCAAACTGGAAACGTCGAGACCCTGCTCCCAGGACAAAGGGGCCAGCCCCAAAACGGGTGCCTGCCCTCAAACCTCCCTCAGCGGCCCTCGCACACCACCACTCACATTGGGGCTGCAGGCCCGCCTAGCCGAGCAAGGCCTCAACATAGCACCTCACGTCACTATCATCAAAAATATGCCCAAATCCACCAAACTGGAAACGTCGAGACCCTGCTCCCAGGACAAAGGGGCCAGCCCCAAAACGGGTGCCTGCCCTCAAACCTCCCTCAGCGGCCCTCGCACACCACCACTCACATTGGGGCTGCAGGCCCGCCTAGCCGAGCAAGGCCTCAACATAGCACCTCACGTCACTATCATCAAAAATCAGCATTCATCCTCCAAACTGGAAACGTCGAGACCCTGCTCCCAGGACAAAGGGGCCAGCCCCAAAACGGGTGCCTGCCCTCAAACCTCCCTCAGCGGCCCTCGCACACCACCACTCACATTGGGGCTGCGGGCTCGCCTAGCCGAGCAAGGCCTCAACATAGCACCTCACGTCACTATCATCAAAAATATGCCCAAATCCACCAAACTGGAAACGTCGAGACCCTGCTCCCAGGACAAAGGGGCCAGCCCCAAAACGGCTGCCTGCCCTCAAACCTCCCTCAGCGGCCCTCGCACACCACCACTCACATTGGGGCTGCGGCCTCGCCTAGCCGAGCAAGGCCTCAACATAGCACCTCACGTCACTATCATCAAAAATCAGCATTCATCCTCCAAACTGGAAACGTCGAGACCCTGCTCCCAGGACAAAGGGGCCAGCCCCAAAACGGCTGCCTGCCCTCAAACCTCCCTCAGCGGCCCTCGCACACCACCACTCACATTGGGGCTGCGGGCTCGCCTAGCCGAGCAAGGCCTCAACATAGCACCTCACGTCACTATCATCAAAAATCAGCATTCACCCTCCAAACTGGAAACGTCGAGCCCCTGCTCCCAGGACAAACGGGCCAGCCCCAAAACGGGTGCCTGCCCTCAAACCTCCCTCAGCGGCCCTCTCACACCACCACTCACATTGGGGCTGCAGGCCCGCCTAGCGGAGCAAGGCCTCAACATAGCACCTCACGTCACTATCATCAAAAATATGCCCAAATCCACCAAACTGGAAACGTCGAGACCCTGCTCCCAGGACAAAGGGGGCCAGCCCCAAAACGGGTGCCTGCCCTCAAACCTCCCTCAGCGGCCCTCGCACACCACCACTCACATTGGGGCTGCAGGCCCGCCTAGCCGAGCAAGGGCTCAACATAGCACCTCACGTCACTATCATCAAAAATATGTCCAAATCCACCAAACTGGAAACGTCGAGACCCTGCTCCCAGGACAAAGGGGCCAGCCCCAAAACGGGTGCCTGCCCTCAAACCTCCCTCAGCGGCCCTCGCACACCACCACTCACATTGGGGCTGCAGGCCCGCCTAGCCGAGCAAGGGCTCAACATAGCACCTCACGTCACTATCATCAAAAATATGCCCAAATCCACCAAACTGGAAACGTCGAGCCCCTGCTCCCAGGACAAAGGGGCCAGCCCCAAAACGGCTGCCTGCCCTCAAACCTCCCTCAGCGGCCCTCGCACACCACCACTCACATTGGGGCTGCAGGCCCGCCTAGCCGAGCAAGGCCTCAACATAGCACCTCACGTCACTATCATCAAAAATCAGCATCATCCTCCAAACTGGAAACGTCGAGACCCTGCTCCCAGGACAAAGGGGCCAGCCCCAAAACGGGTGCCTGCCCTCAAACCTCCCTCAGCGGCCCTCGCACACCACCACTCACATTGGGGCTGCAGGCTCGCCTAGCCGAGCAAGGCCTCAACATAGCACCTCACGTCACTATCATCAAAAATATGCATTCATCCTCCAAACTGGAAACGTCGAGACCCTGCTCCCAGGACAAAGGGGGCCAGCCCCAAAACGGGTGCCTGCCCTCAAACCTCCCTCAGCGGCCCTCGCACACCACCACTCACATTGGGGCTGCAGGCCCGCCTAGCCGAGCAAGGCCTCAACATAGCACCTCACGTCACTATCATCAAAAATATGCCCAAATCCACCAAACTGGAAACGTCGAGACCCTGCTCCCAGGACAAAGGGGCCAGCCCCAAAACGGGTGCCTGCCCTCAAACCTCCCTCAGCGGCCCTCGCACACCACCACTCACATTGGGGCTGCAGGCCCGCCTAGCCGAGCAAGGCCTCAACATAGCACCTCACGTCACTATCATCAAAAATCAGCATTCATCCTCCAAACTGGAAACGTCGAGACCCTGCTCCCAGGACAAAGGGGCCAGCCCCAAAACGGGTGCCTGCCCTCAAACCTCCCTCAGCGGCCCTCGCACACCACCACTCACATTGGGGCTGCGGGCTCGCCTAGCCGAGCAAGGCCTCAACATAGCACCTCACGTCACTATCATCAAAAATATGCCCAAATCCACCAAACTGGAAACGTCGAGACCCTGCTCCCAGGACAAAGGGGCCAGCCCCAAAACGGGTGCCTGCCCTCAAACCTCCCTCAGCGGCCCTCGCACACACCCACTCACATTGGGGCTGCAGGCCCGCCTAGCCGAGCAAGGCCTCAACATAGCACCTCACGTCACTAGCATCAAAAATATGCCCAAATCCACCAAACTGGAAACGTCGAGACCCTGCTCCCAGGACAAAGGGGCCAGCCCCAAAACGGGTGCCTGCCCTCAAACCTCCCTCAGCGGCCCTCGCACACCACCACTCACATTGGGGCTGCAGGCCCGCCTAGCCGAGCAAGGCCTCAACATAGCACCTCACGTCACTATCATCAAAAATATGCATTCATCCTCCAAACTGGAAACGTCGAGACCCTGCTCCCAGGACAAAGGGGCCAGCCCCAAAACGGGTGCCTGCCCTCAAACCTCCCTCAGCGGCCCTCGCACACCACCACTCACATTGGGGCTGCGGGCTCGCCTAGCCGAGCAAGGCCTCAACATAGCACCTCACGTCACTATCATCAAAAATATGCCCAAATCCACCAAACTGGAAACGTCGAGACCCTGCTCCCAGGACAAAGGGGCCAGCCCCAAAACGGGTGCCTGCCCTCAAACCTCCCTCAGCGGCCCTCGCACACCACCACTCACATTGGGGCTGCGGGCTCGCCTAGCCGAGCAAGGCCTCAACATAGCACCTCACGTCACTATCATCAAAAATATGCCCAAATCCTCCAAACTGGAAACGTCGAGACCCTGCTCCCAGGACAAAGGGGACAGCCCCAAAACGGGTGCCTGCCCTCAAACCTCCGGCATCAGCCCTCGCACACCACCACTCACATTGGGGCTGCAGGCTCGCCTAGCCGAGCAAGGCCTCAACATAGCACCTCACGACACTATCATCAAAAATATGCCCAAATCCACCAAACTGGAAACGTCGAGACCCTGCTCCCAGGACAAAGGGGCCAGCCCCAAAACGGGTGCCTGCCCTCAAACCTCCCTCAGCGCCCCTCGCACACCACCACTCACATTGGGGCTGCAGGCCCGCCTAGCCGAGCAAGGCCTCAACATAGCACCTCACGTCACTATCATCAAAAATATGCCCAAATCCACCAAACGGAAACGTCGAGACCCTGCTCCCAGGACAAAGGGGCCAGCCCCAAAACGGGTGCCTGCCCTCAAACCTCCCTCAGCGGCCCTCGCACACCACCACTCACAATGGGGCTGCGGGCCCGCCTAGCCGAGCAAGGCCTCAACATAGCACCTCACGTCACTATCATCAAAAATATGCCCAAATCCACCAACTGGAAACGTCGAGCCCCTGCTCCCAGGACAAAGGGGCCAGCCCCATAACGGGTGCCTGCCCTCAAACCTCCCTCAGCACCCCTCGCACACCACCACTCACATTGGGGCTGCAGGCCCGCCTAGCCGAGCAAGGCCTCAACATAGCACCTCACGTCACTATCATCAAAAATCAGCATTCATCCACCAAACTGGAAACGTCGAGACCCTGCTCCCAGGACAAAGGGGCCAGCCCCAAAACGGGTGCCTGCCCTCAAACCTCCCTCAGCGGCCCTCGCACACCACCACTCACAATGGGGCTGCGGGCTCGCCTAGCCGAACAAGGCCTCAACATAGCACCTCACGTCACTATCATCAAAAATAAGCCCAAATCCACCAAACTGGAAACGTCGAGACCCCGCTCCCAGGACAAAGGGGCCAGCCCCAAAACGTGTGCCTGCCCTCAAACCTCCCTCACGGCCCTCGCACACCACCACTCACATTGGGGCTGCAGGCCCGCCTAGCCGAGCAAGGCCTCAACATAGCACCTCACGTCACTAGCATCAAAAATATGCCCAAATCCACCAAACTGGAAACGTCGAGACCCTGCTCCCAGGACAAAGGGGCCAGCCCCAAAACGGGTGCCTGCCCTCAAACCTCCCTCAGCGGCCCTCGCACACCACCACTCACATTGGGGCTGCAGGCTCCCCTAGCCGAGCAAGGCCTCAACATAGCACCTCACGTCACTATCATCAAAAATATGCCCAAATCCACCAAACTGGAAACGTCGAGCCCCTGCTCCCAGGACAAAGGGGCCAGCCCCAAAACGGGTGCCTGCCCTCAAACCTCCCTCAGCGCCCCTCGCACACCACCACTCACATTGGGGCTGCAGGCCCGCCTAGCCGAGCAAGGCCTCAACATAGCACCTCACGTCACTATCATCAAAAATATGCACAAATCCACCAAACTGGAAACGTCGAGACCCTGCTCCCAGGACAAAGGGGCCAGCCCCAAAACGGGTGCCTGCCCTCAAACCCCCCTCAGCGGCCCTCGCACACCACCACTCACATTGCGGCTGCAGGCCCGCCTAGCCGAGCAAGGCCTCAACATAGCACCTCACGTCACTATCATCAAAAATATGCCCAAATCCACCAAACTGGAAACGTCGAGACCCTGCTCCCAGGACAAGGGGGCCAGCCCCAAAACGGGTGCCTGCTCTCAAACCTCCCTCAGCGGCCCTCGCACACCACCACTCACAGTGGGGCTGCGGGCTCGCCTAGCTGAGCAAGGCCTCAACATAGCACCTCACGTCACTATCATCAAAAATATGCCCAAATCCACCAAACTGGAAATGTCGAGACCCTGCTCCCAGGACAAAGGGGCCAGCCCCAAAACGGCTGCCTGCCCTCAAACCTCCCTCAGCGGCCCTCGCACACCACCACTCACATTGGGGCTGCAGGCTCGCCTAGCCGAGCAAGGCCTCAACATAGCACCTCACGTCACTATCATCAAAAATATGCCCAAATCCACCAAACTGGAAACGTCGAGCCCCTGCTCCCAGGACAAAGGGGCCAGCCCCAAAACGGGTGCCTGCCCTCAAACCTCCCTCAGCGGCCCTCGCACACCACCACTCACATTGGGGCTGCAGGCCCGCCTAGCCGAGCAAGGCCTCAACATAGCACCTCACGTCACTATCATCAAAAATATGCCCAAATCCACCAAACTGGAAACGTCGAGACCCTGCTCCCAGGACAAAGGGGCCAGCCCCAAAACGGGTGCCTGCCCTCAAACCTCCCTCAGCGGCCCTCGCACACCACCACTCACATTGGGGCTGCGGCCTCGCCTAGCCGAGCAAGGCCTCAACATAGCACCTCACGTCACTATCATCAAAAATCAGCATTCATCCTCCAAACTGGAAACGTCGAGACCCTGCTCCCAGGACAAAGGGGCCAGCCCCAAAACGGGTGCCTGCCCTCAAACCTCCCTCAGCGGCCCTCGCACACCACCACTCACATTGGGGCTGCGGGCCCGCCTAGCCGAGCAAGGCCTCAACATAGCACCTCACGTCACTATCATCAAAAATATGCCCAATCCACCAAACTGGAAACGTCGAGACCCTGCTCCCAGGACAAAGGGGCCAGCCCCAAAACGGGTGCCTGCCCTCAAACCTCCCTCAGCGCCCCTCGCACACCACCACTCACATTGGGGCTGCGGGCCCGCCTAGCCGAGCAAGGCCTCAACATAGCACCTCACGTCACTATCATCAAAAATCAGCATTCATCCTCCAAACTGGAAACGTCGAGACCCTGCTCCCAGGACAAAGGGGCCAGCCCCAAAACGGGTGCCTGCCCTCAAACCTCCCTCAGCGGCCCTCGCACACCACCACTCACATTGGGGCTATGGGGTCGCCTAGCCGAGCAAGGCCTCAACATAGCACCTCACGTCACTATCATCAAAAATATGCCCAAATCCACCAAACTGGAAACGTCGAGACCCTGCTCCCAGGACAAAGGGGCCAGCCCCAAAACGGGTGCCTGCCCTCAAACCTCCCTCAGCGGCCCTCGCACACCACCACTCACATTGGGGCTGCAGGCCTGCCTAGCCGAGCAAGGCCTCAACATAGCACCTCACGTCACTATCATCAAAATATGCCCAAATCCACCAAACTGGAAACGTCGAGACCCTGCTCCCAGGACAAAGGGGCCAGCCCCAAAACGGGTGCCTGCCCTCAAACCTCCCTCAGCGGCCCTCGCACACCACCACTCACATTGGGGGCTGCGGGCTCGCCTAGCCGAGCAAGGCCTCAACATAGCACCTCACGTCACTATCATCAAAAATATGCCCAAATCCACCAAACTGGAAACGTCGAGACCCTGCTCCCAGGACAAAGGGGCCAGCCCCAAAACGGCTGCCTGCCCTCAAACCTCCCTCAGCGGCCCTCGCACACCACCACTCACATTGGGGCTGCGGGCTCGCCTAGCCGAGCAAGGCCTCAACATAGCACCTCACGTCACTATCATCAAAAATCAGCATTCATCCTCCAAACTGGAAACGTCGAGACCCTGCTCCCAGGACAAAGGGGCCAGCCCCAAAACGGGTGCCTGCCCTCAAACCTCCCTCAGCGGCCCTCGCACACCACCACTCACATTGGGGCTGCAGGCTCGCCTAGCCGAGCAAGGCCTCAACATAGCACCTCACGTCACTATCATCAAAAATATGCCCAAATCCACCAAACTGGAAACGTCGAGACCCTGCTCCCAGGACAAAGGGGCCAGCCCCAAAACGGGTGCTTGCCCTCAAACCTCCCTCAGCGGCCCTCGCACACCACCACTCACATTGGGGCTGCGGGCTCGCCTAGCCGAGCAAGGCCTCAACATAGCACCTCACGTCACTATCATCAAAAATCAGCATTCATCCACCAAACTGGAAACGTCGAGCCCCTGCTCCCAGGACAAAGGTGCCAGCCCCAAAACGGGTGCCTGCCCTCAAACCTCCCTCAGCGGCCCTCGCACACCACCACTCACATTGGGGCTGCGGGCTCGCCTAGCCGAGCAAGGCCTCAACATAGCACCTCACGTCACTATCATCAAAAATATGCCCAAATCCACCAAACTGGAAACGTCGAGACCCTGCTCCCAGGACAAAGGGGCCAGCCCCAAAAACGGCTGCCTGCCCTCAAACCTCCCTCAGCGGCCCTCGCACACCACCACTCACATTGGGGCTGCAGGCCCGCCTAGCCGAGCAAGGCCTCCAACATAGCACCTCACGTCACTATCATCAAAAATATGCCCAAATCCACCAAACTGGAAACGTCGAGACCCTGCTCCCAGGACAAAGGGGCCAGCCCCAAAACGGGTGCCTGCCCTCAAACCTCCCTCAGCGGCCCTCGCACACCACCACTCACATTGGGGCTGAAGGCCTGCCTAGCCGAGCAAGGCCTCAACATAGCACCTCACGTCACTATCATCAAAAATATGCCCAAATCCACCAAACTGGAAACGTCGACCCCTGCTCCCAGGACAAAGGGGCCAGCCCCAAAACGGCTGCCTGCCCTCAAACCTCCCTCAGCGGCCCTCGCACAGCACCACTCACAATGGGGCTGCAGGACCGCCTAGCCGAGCAAGGCCTCAACATAGCACCTCACGTCACTATCATCAAAAATATGCCCAAATCCACCAAACTGGAAACGTCGAGACCCTGCTCCCAGGACAAAGGGGACAGCCCCAAAACTGGTGCCTGCCCTCAAACCTCCCTCAGCGGCCCTCGCACACCACCACTCACATTGGGGCTGCGGGATCGCCTAGCCGAGCAAGGCCTCAACATAGCACCTCACGTCACTATCATCAAAAATCAGCATTCATCCTCCAAACTGGAAACGTCGAGACCCTGCTCCCAGGACAAAGGGGCCAGCCCCAAAACGGGTGCCTGCCCTCAAACCTCCCTCAGCGTCCCTCGCACACCACCACTCACATTGGGGCTGCGGGCTCGCCTAGCCGAGCAAGGCCTCAACATAGCACCTCACGTCACTATCATCAAAAATCAGCATTCATCCTCCAAACTGGAAACGTCGAGACCCTGCTCCCAGGACAAAGGTGCCAGCCCCAAAACGGGTGCCTGCCCTCAAACCTCCCTCAGCGGCCCTCGCACACCACCACTCACATGGGGCTGCAGGCCCGCCTAGCCGAGCAAGGCCTCAACATAGCACCTCACGTCACTATCATCAAAAATATGCCCAAATCCACCAAACTGGAAACGTCGAGACCCTGCTCCCAGGACAAAGGGGCCAGCCCCAAAACGGGTGCCTGCCCTCAAACCTCCCTCAGCGGCCCTCGCACACCACCACTCACATTGGGGCTGCGGCCTCGCCTAGCCGAGCAAGGCCTCAACATAGCACCTCACGTCACTATCATCAAAAATATGCCCAAATCCTCCAAACTGGAAACGTCGAGACCCTGCTCCCAGGACAAAGGGGCCAGCCCCAAAACGGCTGCCTGCCCTCAAACCTCCCTCAGCAGCCCTCGCACACCACCACTCACAATTGGGCTGCAGGCCCGCCTAGCCGAGCAAGGCCTCAACATAGCACCTCACGTCACTATCATCAAAAATATGCCCAAATCCACCAAACTGGAAACGTCGAGACCCTGCTCCCAGGACAAAGGGGCCAGCCCCAAAACGGTTGCCTGCCCTCAAACCTCCCTCAGCGGCCCTCGCACACCACCACTCACATTGGGGCTGCGGGCCCGCCTAGCCGAGCAAGGCCTCAACATAGCACCTCACGACACTATCATCAAAAATCTGCCCAAATCCACCAAACTGGAAACGTCGAGACCCTGCTCCCAGGACAAAGGGGCCAGCCCCAAAACGGGTGCCTGCCCTCAAACCTCCCTCAGCGGCCCTCGCACACCACCACTCACATTGGGGCTGCGGGCTCGCCTAGCCGAGCACGGCCTCAACATAGCACCTCACGTCACTATCATCAAAAATATGCCCAAATCCACCAAACTGGAAACGTCGAGACCCTGCTCCCAGGACAAAGGGGCCAGCCCCAAAACGGGTGCCTGCCCTCAAACCTCCCTCAGCGGCCCTCGCACACCACCACTCACATTGGGGCTGCGGGATCGCCTAGCCGAGCAAGGCCTCAACATAGCACCTCACGTCACTATCATCAAAAATATGCCCAAATCCACCAAACTGGAAACGTCGAGACCCTGCTCCCAGGACAAAGGGGGCCAGCCCCAAAACGGGTGCCTGCCCTCAAACCTCCCTCAGCGGCCCTCGCACACCACCACTCACATTGGGGCTGCGGGCTCGCCTAGCCGAGCAAGGCCTCAACATAGCACCTCACGTCACTATCATCAAAAATCAGCCCAAATCCTCCAAACTGGAAACGTCGAGACCCTGCTCCCAGGACAAAGGTGCCAGCCCCAAAACGGGTGCCTGCCCTCAAACCTCCCTCAGCGGCCCTCGCACACCACCACTCACATTGGGGCTGCGGGCTCGCCTAGCCGAGCAAGGCCTCAACATAGCACCTCACGTCACTATCATCAAAAATATGCCCAAATCCACCAAACTGGAAACGTCGAGACCCTGCTCCCAGGACAAAGGGGCCAGCCCCAAAACGGGTGCCTGCCCTCAAACCTCCCTCAGCGGCCCTCGCTCACCACCACTCACATTGGGGCTGCGGGCTCGCCTAGCCGAGCAAGGCCTCAACATAGCACCTCACGTCACTATCATCAAAAATATGCCCAAATCCACCAAACTGGAAACGTCGAGACCCTGCTCCCAGGACAAAGGGGCCAGCCCCAAAACGGGTGCCTGCCCTCAAACCTCCCTCAGCGGCCCTCGCACACCACCACTCACATTGGGGCTGCAGGCTCGCCTAGCCGAGCAAGGCCTCAACATAGCACCTCACGTCACTATCATCAAAAATCAGCATTCATCCTCCAAACTGGAAACGTCGAGACCCTGCTCCCAGGACAAAGGTGCCAGCCCCAAAACGGGTGCCTGCCCTCAAACCTCCCTCAGCGGCCCTCGCACACCAACACTCACATTGGGGCTGCAGGCTCGCCTAGCCGAGCAAGGCCTCAACATAGCACCTCACGTCACTATCATCAAAAATCAGCATTCATGCTCCAAAATGGAAACGTCGAGACCCTGCTCCCAGGACAAAGGTGCCAGCCCCAAAACGGGTGCCTGCCCTCAAACCTCCCTCAGCGGCCCTCGCACACCACCACTCACATTGGGGCTGCGGGCTCGCCTAGCCGAGCAAGGCCTCAACATAGCACCTCACGTCACTATCATCAAAAATATGCCCAAATCCACCAAACTGGAAACGTCGAGACCCTGCTCCCAGGACAAAGGTGCCAGCCCCAAAACGGGTGCCTGCCCTCAAACCTCCCTAAGCGGCCCTCGCACACCACCACTCACATTGGGGCTGCGGGCTCGCCTAGCCGAGCAAGGCCTCAACATAGCACCTCACGTCACTATCATCAAAAATATGCCCAAATCCACCAAACTGGAAACGTCGAGACCCTGCTCCCAGGACAAAGGTGCCAGCCCCAAAACGGGTGCCTGCCCTCAAACCTCCCTCAGCGGCCCTCGCACACCACCACTCACATTGGGGCTGCAGGCCCGCCTAGCCGAGCAAGGCCTCAACATAGCACCTCACTTCACTATCATCAAAAATATGCCCAAATCCACCAAACTGGAAACGTCGAGCCCCTGCTCCCAGGACAAAGGGGCCAGCCCCAAAACGGGTGCCTGCCCTCAAACCTCCCTCAGCGGCCCTCGCACACCACCACTCACATTGGGGCTGCGGGCTCGCCTAGCCGAGCAAGGCCTCAACATAGCACCTCACGTCACTATCATCAAAAATATGCCCAAATCCACCAAACTGGAAACGTCGAGACCCTGCTCCCAGGACAAAGGGGCCAGCCCCAAAACGGGTGCCTGCCCTCAAACCTCCCTCAGCGGCCCTCGCACACCACCACTCACATTGGGGCTGCAGGCTCGCCTAGCCGAGCAAGGCCTCAACATAGCACCTCACGTCACTATCATCAAAAATATGCCCAAATCCACCAAACTGGAAACGTCGAGCCCCTGCTCCCAGGACAAAGGTGCCAGCCCCAAAACGGGTGCCTGCCCTCAAACCTCCCTCAGCGGCCCTCGCACACCACCACTCACATTGGGGCTGCGGGCTCGCCTAGCCGAGCAAGGCCTCAACATAGCACCTCACTTCACTATCATCAAAAATATGCCCAAATCCACCAAACTGGAAACGTCGAGACCCTGCTCCCAGGACAAAGGTGCCAGCCCCAAAACGGGTGCCTGCCCTCAAACCTCCCTCAGCGGCCCTCGCACACCACCACTCACATTGGGGCTGCGGGCCCGCCTAGCCGAGCAAGGCCTCAACATAGCACCTCACGTCACTATCATCAAAAATCTGCATTCATCCACCAAACTGGAAACGTCGAGACCCTGCTCCCAGGACAAAGGTGCCAGCCCCAAAACGGGTGCCTGCCCTCAAACCTCCCTCAGCGGCCCTCGCACACCACCACTCACATTGGGGCTGCGGGCTCGCCTAGCCGAGCAAGGCCTCAACATAGCACCTCACGTCACTATCATCAAAAATATGCCCAAATCCACCAAACTGGAAACGTCGAGACCCTGCTCCCAGGACAAAGGTGCCAGCCCCAAAACGGGTGCCTGCCCTCAAACCTCCCTCAGCGCCCCTCGCACACCACCACTCACATTGGGGCTGCGGGCTCGCCTAGCCGAGCAAGGCCTCAACATAGCACCTCACGTCACTATCATCAAAAATATGCCCAAATCCACCAAACTGGAAACGTCGAGACCCTGCTCCCAGGACAAAGGGGCCAGCCCCAAAACGGGTGCCTGCCCTCAAACCTCCCTCAGCGGCCCTCGCACACCACCACTCACATTGGGGCTGCAGGCTCGCCTAGCCGAGCAAGGCCTCAACATAGCACCTCACGTCACTATCATCAAAAATAACCATTCATCCTCCAAACTGGAAACGTCGAGACCCTGCTCCCAGGACAAAGGGGCCAGCCCCAAAACGGGTGCCTGCCCTCAAACCTCCCTCAGCGGCCCTCGCACACCACCACTCACATTGGGGCTGCTGGGTCGCCTAGCCGAGCAAGGCCTCAACATAGCACCTCACGTCACTATCATCAAAAATATGCCCAAATCCACCAAACTGGAAACGTCGAGACCCTGCTCCCAGGACAAAGGTGCCAGCCCCAAAACGGTGCCTGCCCTCAAACCTCCCTCAGCGGCCCTCGCACACCACCACTCACATTGGGGCTGCGGCCCGCCTAGCCGAGCAAGGCCTCAACATAGCACCTCACGTCACTATCATCAAAAATATGCCCAAATCCACCAAACTGGAAACGTCGAGACCCTGCTCCCAGGACAAAGGGGCCAGCCCCAAAACGGGTGCCTGCCCCAAACCTCCCTCAGCGGCCCTCGCACACCACCACTCTCATTGGGGCTGCAGGCCCGCCTAGCCGAGCAAGGGCTCAACATAGCACCTCACGTCACTATCATCAAAAATATGCCCAAATCCTCCAAACTGGAAACGTCGAGACCCTGCTCCCAGGACAAAGGGGACAGCCCCAAAACGGGTGCCTGCCCTCAAACCCCCCTCAGCGGCCCTCGCACACCACCACTCACATTGGGGCTGCAGGCCCGCCTAGCCTAGCAAGGCCTCAACATAGCACCTCACGTCACTATCATCAAAAATATGCCCAAATCCACCAAACTGGAAACGTCGAGACCCTGCTCCCAGGACAAAGGGGCCAGCCCCCAAAACGGGTGCCTGCCCTCAAACCTCCCTCAGCGCCCCTCGCACACCACCACTCACATTGGGGCTGCGGGCTCGCCTAGCCGAGCAAGGCCTCAACATAGCACCTCACGTCACTATCAGCAAAAATATGCCCAAATCCACCAAACTGGAAACGTCGAGACCCTGCTCCCAGGACAAAGGGCCAGCCCCAAAACGGGTGCCTGCCCTCAAACCTCCCTCAGCGCCCTCGCACACCACCACTCACATTGGGCTGCAGGGTCGCCTAGCCGAGCAAGGCCTCAACATAGCACCTCACGTCACTATCATCAAAAATCAGCATTCAAATCCACCAAACTGGAAACGTCGAGACCCTGCTCCCAGGACAAAGGGGCCAGCCCCAAAACGGTGCCTGCCCTCAAACCTCCCTCAACGGCCCTCCCACACCACCACTCACATTGGGGCTGCAGGCTCCCCTAGCCGAGCAAGGCCTCACATAGCACCTCACGTCACTATCATCAAAAATATGCCCAAATCCACCAAACTGGAAACGTCGAGCCCCTGCTCCCAGGACAAAGGGGCCAGCCCCAAAACGGGTGCCTGCCCTCAAACCTCCCTCAGCGGCCCTCGCACACCACCACTCACATTGGGGCTGCAGGCTCGCCTAGCCGAGCAAGGCCTCACATAGCACCTCACGTCACTATCATCAAAAATATGCCCAAAATCCACCAAACTGGAAACGTCGAGACCCTGCTCCCAGCACAAAGGGGCCAGCCCCAAAACGGGTGCCTGCCCTCAAACCTCCCTCAGCGGCCCTCGCACACCACCACTCACATTGGGGCTGCGGGCTCGCCTAGCCGAGCAAGGCCTCAACATAGCACCTCATGTCACTATCATCAAAAAATGCCCAAATCCACCAAACTGGAAACGTCGAGACCCTGCTCCCAGGACAAAGGGGACAGCCCCCAAAACGGGTGCCTGCCCTCAAACCTCCCTCAGCGGCCCTCGCACACCACCACTCACATTGGGGCTGCAGGCTCGCCTAGCCGAGCAAGGCCTCAACATAGCACCTCAAGTCACTATCATCAAAAATATGCCCAATCCACCAAACTGGAAACGTCGAGACCCTGCTCCCAGGACAAAGGTGCCAGCCCCAAAACGGGTGCCTGCCCTCAAACCTCCCTCAGCGGCCCTCGCACACCACCACTCACATTGGGGCTGCAGGCTGGCCTAGCCGAGCAAGGCCTCAACATAGCACCTCACGTCACTATCATCAAAAATATGCCCAAATCCACCAAAATGGAAACGTCGAGACCCTGCTCCCAGGACAAAGGTGCCAGCCCCAAAACGGGTGCCTGCCCTCAAACCTCCCTCAGCGGCCCTCGCACACCACCACTCACATTGGGGCTGCGGGCCCGCCTAGCCGAGCAAGGCCTCAACATAGCACCTCACGTCACTATCATCAAAAATTTGCGCATATCCACCAAACTGGAAACGTCGAGACCCTGCTCCCAGGACAAAGGTGCCAGCCCCAAAACGGGTGCCTGCCCTCAAACCTCCCTCAGCGGCCCTCGCACACCACCACTCACATTGGGGCTGCGGGCTCGCCTAGCCGAGCAAGGCCTCAACATAGCACCTCACGTCACTATCATCAAAAATATGCCCAAATCCACCAAACTGGAAACGTCGAGACCCTGCTCCCAGGACAAAGGTGCCAGCCCCAAAACGGGTGCCTGCCCTCAAACCTCCCTCAGCGGCCCTCGCACACCACCACTCACATTGGGGCTGCGGGCTCGCCTAGCCGAGCAAGGCCTCAACATAGCACCTCACGTCACTATCATCAAAAAAATGCCCAAATCCACCAAACTGGAAACGTCGAGACCCTGCTCCCAGGACAAAGGTGCCAGCCCCAAAACGGATGCCTGCCCTCAAACCTCCCTCAGCGGCCCTCGCACACCACCACTCACATTGGGGCTGCGGGCACGCCTAGCCGAGCAAGGCCTCAACATAGCACCTCACGTCACTATCATCAAAAATCAGCATTCATCCACCAAACTGGAAACGTCGAGACCCTGCTCCCAGGACAAAGGTGCCAGCCCCAAAACGGGTGCCTGCCCTCAAACCTCCCTCAGCGGCCCTCGCACACCACCACTCACATTGGGGCTGCAGGCCAGCCTAGCCGAGCAAGGCCTCAACATAGCACCTCACGTCACTATCATCAAAAAATTGCCCAAATCCACCAAACTGGAAACGTCGAGACCCTGCTCCCAGGACAAAGGTGCCAGCCCCAAAACGGGTGCCTGCCCTCAAACCTCCCTCAGCGGCCCTCGCGCACCACCACTCACATTGGGGCTGCGGGCTCGCCTAGCCGAGCAAGGCCTCAACATAGCAGCTCACGTCACTATCATCAAAAATATGCCCAAATCCACCAAACTGGAAACGTCGA
>NW_026561595.1:0-56316 GCF_028858705.1 Grus americana
CGCTTGCTGCCTGCTGCGGCCTGCTGCCGCACCGTCCCTGTCTGGCTTTCCCTCCCAGAGGGTTTTCCTGTAGTTTGCCACCTGGCACACCACCCCTTTCTTCTCCTTCTGCTTTGGTGGCATGTTGTCCCGCGGGGAGGTCTCGTTCATCTTGGGGTTGCTGGCTGGCGTGGGGCACTTGGCCGGCTTGCCACCCGCCTTGGCCAATCTGGGCAGCACCTGCCAGGAGATGAGGCCTGGCGGCAGCGGCAAGCGGGTCAGAATGACCCGGGGCTGCCTCCGCAGAGCCTCCTGCACCAGTGGGGCCACGCAAGGTTGAATAAGGGAAACTAATTAGCATAGAAGAATTTTAGAACAGAATGTATAACTTGGCAACACTTGAGTCAGGCCCCACAAACTCAGGCTTCCCCTGTCTCATGCTCCAGTATGAAAGAAAACAATTAGTAAAATAGCCGGAATGTAGAAACAGGATAAGAGAAGCCGTAAATTAGGGAACAGTCCTTGGGTATGAACTAGAAAAGACACAAAGTTTGAGGCACCCTGATAAAGGGGGCCCAATAGGCCAAGAAGCCTGGGACCATCTGGGCAGGACGGATAACAAGGTTGCTGAGCTTGCAAAACGGAGATCATGAAGAAGAGGTTGCCCAGCTGTGTACACTGAAGAAGAGGAGAAAGAGGAAGATTTGAGGAGGACGACCCCTGACGACCACCTGAGAAAGAAACTGCGCAGGTGTATCAGGACATTAGCATATATTCAGGAGTTCCCAGAATAATAATGAATATGTATTAAATTTATCGGAAACCTAATGAATATGTAAACTCTTTTGCAATATAAATCACGTACAATTTGTTTCTCGTCGAGACGTACATTCGTGGAAATATCCCGGTGCGACTCCCAGCGCTGCAATAAAGGATACCTGCTTAACAGTCACATTGGCTCTCTCGAGCATCCCTTTTGCAGCCCATGAGATGCTCTGTGTGGCAAGGGAAGGTGCCCCTTGGACCACTGTCTGAGGCTCTGCAGGGCTTGGGGGACACAGCCCAGGCCAGAGAGACACTCACGGCACGGCGGCGCTGCTCAGCTCCTCCTCCAGGAGTTTGAGGGAGGGCAGTCGCGTCACCCGGGCTCTCTTTGCTCCTTCAGGTTGCCTGTGCACTGGGAAACGACAGAGAAAGAGTGAGCCCCAAGCCAGCTCTTCTCTCTCCAGCAAAAGGGATCCCAAACACCCCTGGGTACCGCCCCGGAGCCAAACAGAGGGCAGAGCTGCCTGCAGAGCTCCTGCCTGCCAGGCACACAGCCCTGCTTCCCGCCTGACTCTCCCTGCTGCAGAGGAAGAAGAGTCTTTCTGTTCCTGCTCATCCCTTACGTGCCTGAGAGCTGCCCGCAGGGGACCTGTGTTCCCCCGTACGGCTGCACCTGGAGAATCCCCCCGGCTTACCCCAGCAGTGTGCCCACTCACAGCTCCTTTGCCACCCATGAGGTGCAGAAAGAGAGGAGAAACAGCGTCAGGGAGGAAAACCCGGCCTCCCTCCCTCCTTGCCGGCGTGCTGCCCGCTCCCTGCCCAGGCTCTGCACGGTGGGCAGAGGCCTCTCACAGGATGGCATGGGCACGGTTGAGAACCTCTCCTGCCCCTTGCCAGCCGTGACTGCAGCTGCCAGACACCAGAGAGGACAAGGGCCAGCACTGTGCCGCACCGCCCAGCCCTACTGTGGGACGTGGCACCACCACTCACCAAAATGTGGCAAGGCAGGAGCTGGTGGGCCAGACAAGGATGAGGGACTCGCTGCCCTCGCTGCTGACATTCTCCTCTTCTTCTTCCTCCCTTGCCGCCTCCTTCCCGCCACTCAGCACCCACAGCTGGTCCAGGGCCAGGCAGAGCCCTGTCTCCCACCTGCTGTTAGGACGCACACTGGTGCATCCAGCACCGAGGTCCCAGGGCCTGGGGCTGGTGCCAGCGTGTCCCTGCCCTGGTCCCACGGTGGCGGATGGGGGAAAGGCAGCTGGGGTCCCAGGGTCTTACTGCAACTTGGCGATCACTGATTCCCCCGGAAGGAGTAGAAGGCACCTCTCGCTCCTCTTGCGGCCATGGATCAGCTGCACGTCTGCACTCTGCACCGGCTCGGCATTGGTGAGAGCCTCCCTGCAGAGCAGAGAGCGGCAGGCATGAGCGATGCCGCTGCCGCAGGACCTGGCTGTGCCCCAGCGTCCCAGAGCTGCGGGGGGAGCCCACCTGGAGACACAGCAGCAGTTGGCCTGGCCCATCCTGCCCGGGCCAGGAGGACCGTCACGGTGCGCAGCGCAGCCTGACACCAAGGATGCGGGACAGCCGGCATGAGTGAGGCTAGGAAGCGGGGTGCTGGTGCCGAGGCAGCGCTGATCAGCTGGGCCCTGCCTCCTCCCAGCGCCACTCTGTGCCAGCACAGCTCCCTCCTGCCGGCACTGGGGGCTGTTGGCTCCAACGGACCAACGTCCCAACCCCAAAGGAAACTGGGGGCGGAGCTGGGGGCAGTACTGGGGTGGGGGTTCTCTCCAGTATGGCCATGTCTGTCTTGCACTGGGGAGCCCAGAGCCGGATGCAGCCGAGGGGAAGGATCACCTCCCTCCACCTGGCCTCTCCCTTCCTCTCTCCCTTTTCCCTCTCACCCTTTCCCCTCCGTCCCTCGGTCCTGCTCCCTGGCCCATGTCTCTCTCACTCCTCTTCTCTCTCTCTGCGCCCCCGTCCCACTCCCTCACCCTGCCTGTGTCGGCCCGTCCCTCTGGCCTCCTCCCTGCCCTTCTTCTTCTCCCTCCGTCCCTCTGGCCTGCTGCCTAGCACTAGTTTTCTTCCCGCACCGCGCTCTGCCCTTCCCCTCCAGCTCTTTCCCACTCTCTCCCTCTGCCGCCTCCTCACCACCATTTTTCCTTCCTCCACTCCCTGTCCCTTGTTCCCACCGTCCCTCTGTAACCGTGGGATAGGGGCTGTGAAACAGAAACTATAGAATCAGGTTGAGATAATTAGTTTGTAACCAAGGTAATAGGTAATGAAGCTAACTGACCATGGCAAGGTACAATGCTGCTGTGTTCCTTGTACAGTCCCTACCCAACCGGACAATAGGCCCGGGAATATTAATCTTATGAAGTAAGTTGTTAAGGACAGGTGTACCCACAACGAGGATACTGCGCATGCCTGCAAGAAGAGGCTCACCCAGCGGACACGGGTGCAAGACCACTGACGACCACCAGAGACCCTTGAGGACCACCGACTCAAATCACTGAGCATGCGTGACGGGGAGGAGGATATGGAAGTGGGTTCCAAGAAATGATTATCATAGGACTGCCCTTTCTGAGAAAAACAATGACTATGTATGTTTTGATCCTACATAACCTGTGTGTTGGTGATCACCTGGCATGCACATTGGGTGGAGCTATCCCCCATGCATCCAGCGCTGCAATAAAGAATGCCTGCCTTTTAACACTGCATTGGTGTTACGAGGTTTATTCCCGGGTTTCGGTGACACCTCTGTCCAGCTCTGGGCCTGCGGGGTCCGGGCCGGGCCGGGGGACGGTGTCCCTGCAGGGTCAGACCGCAAGCAGGAGCACCCCACGGCATGCTGGGAGCTGTAGTTCTGGGGCACAGGGCTGCCTGGTGGCCATGTTCTTCCCCAGGCATGCTGGGAGCTGTAGTCCTGGGGCATAGGGCTGCCCGGCGGCCGTGTTGGTCTGGCCAGGCTCAGTCTCTGCTCCACCTGTGGCCCGGCTGAGCTGAGGGCTGGGGCTGCCCGTGGGGCCAGCCAGGCCCTTAGGCAGGTGTGGGGGTGTCTTCTGACAATGTGATGTAAGCCACAACACTTCATTTCACCTCTGAGCGTGTAATTTTGTGGCTGTTCTGGAATGTCTTACAGTGAAATGAGAGTTTTAAATGTGTGGTGGGTTGACCCTGGCTGGAGGCCAGGTGCCCACCACAGCCGCTCTATCACTCCCCTCATTCACCAAACAGGGGAGAAAAGGCATAACGAAATGCTTGCAGGTCGAGATAAGGACAGGGAGAGATCACTCACTAATTGTTGTCACGAGCAAAACAGACCAAACTTAGAGAGGGAATTCATCTAATTTATTCCTAGGCAAAACAGAGTAGAGGAATGAGAAAATAAAATCGACTCTTAAAACACTTCCCCCCACCCCTCCCATCTTCCCGGGCTCAACTTCACTCCCGGCTTCAACCTTCCCCCCCCTGAGCGGCACAGGGGGACGGGGAATGGGGGTTACGGTCAGTTCATCTCACGGTGTTTCTGCCGCTTCTTCATCCTCAGGGGGAGGACTCCTCTCATCGTTCCCCTGCTCCAGCATGGAGGAGTCCCTCTCACGGGGTGCAGACCTTCAGGAGCAAACTGCTCCAGCGTGGGGTCCCCCACAGGGTCACGAGTCCTGCCAGCAAACCTGCCCTGGCGTGGGCTCCCCTCTTCACGGGTCCACCGGTCTGGCCAGGAACTCGCTCCAGCGTGGGCTTCCCACGGGCCGCAGCCTCCTTCAGGTGCCTCCACCTGCTCGGGCGTGGGGTCCTCCACGGGCTGCAGGTGGAATCTCTACACCCCCTCATCCTTCCTCCATGGGCTGCAGGGGGACAGCCTGCCTCACCATGGTCTTCACCACGGGCTGCAGGGGGATCTCTGCTCCAGCGCCTGGAGCACCTCCTCCCCCTCCATCTTCACTGACCTAGGTGTCTGCAGAGTTTCTTACATCTTCTCCCTCCTCTCTCTGGCTGCAAAAGCTCTCTCCCTCTAAGTGTTTTCCTTCTTAACTATGTTATCACAAAGGTGCTGATTGGCTTGGCCTTGGCCAGCGGCGGGCCTGTCTTGGAGCCGGCTGGCATTGGCTCTATCAGACACAGGGGGAACTTCTAGCAGCTTCTCACAGACGCAACCCCTGTAGCCCTCCCGCTACCAAAACCTTGCCACGCAAACCCAACACAGTCTTCCAAATGGATTTTTGGTTTATTTTGACACCACCAAGCCTTGACTGGTTTGGGATGCCTTGATCAATTTTCCTCTAAATTACAACATACAACAAAAGAGGGAAAAAATGACAGGGTCACAAAAGCCTTTGGTGTCACTAAAAACATATCCTCCTACACCCGGGCAACGAGAGAGAACAGTTTTGCCCATTTTACTGGTTACGTCAGCCCTTGAAGAGCTGAGTGCTGCACTGGTTCCTCTCTGCTTTGTGCCGTAGGGAATCAGAAGAGCAGGCAGGAAAGCCAAGGGACCACAAAGGCACCTGGCTGGGATGAGAGGAGGAACCTGCAGTCGAATTCACAATGGAGCATGGGCTTGTTGTTACAGAGGTGGAAAATCAGCCATGCATCCTCTCTGCTACAGCCCACCTTCACGGTAGGAGCGTGCCCTGAGAGGACCGAAGGAAAGGGGCACAAATTAAAGCACATGATATTCCCACTGCACATGAGAAAACAAGTTTTTACTGTTGGGGGACAAATGCTGGCAGAGGTTGCGCAGGGAGGTTGTGAAGTCTCTGTCCTTGGAGAAATTCATAACCCAAGAGAACACGGTCCTGGGCAACCTGCTCTAGGTGACCGTGCTCGAGCAGGTGGGTTGGACCAGACAACCTCCACAGGTCCCTCCCAACCTCAGCCATTCCCTGTGATTCTGTGCTTTGGTTGGACTCCTAAAGCCTCTGAACTCAGCCCTGGTGCCCGCTGGAAAGGATTCTGGGACAAGGGATGCTCCCAAACTCCTCCAGTGCAATTCATCACCAAATAACCTCTACCTCGTCCAGAATATGGTAGGGCAGACACAGTCAGAAGACAGAAAAGATCCTTTTATTGTGGAGATCCAGTGCAGGAGCCCGGCAGTCACAGTGGTTCAGCCGGGAACAGGATGTCGGCACCTACAACGACAGAGCCAGCAAGCGCTGATAAATCCACAAGGGCAGGAATGGGCAGGACCTGGTTCCCCTTTCTTTGGGGAACGCAGTTGACAAGGAATTGTTTATAGCCCAGAAGAGAGAGCTACTGCTGGCACTGACTAGGGCATGGCTCTGGCACCTTATCCCCATGGGCAATGCCCTTAGAGAGCTGCGAGTGCACAGAGATACACCGTGGCCCTGTGCCATGCAGCAGGGCTCGATGGGGAGCCCCCGGGCAGCTGCCAGGGAGTTCTTTCCAAACCTTGTGCAGCACCCTCCCTCTCCAGCCCTTGCCAGCCAGTTTGACGGACTTTGAGCAGCCTTCAGAGTTGGGAAGGAAGGACAGCAGAGCCGGGAACACCCCGGGGCCTCTTCACCTGCGGCACCTTCCAGCCCCCGTCTTTTTCTCTCCTCCTCCTTTTCTTTTCTTGGAGGCACTCCCTCTCCTCCGCCCAGGCCTCTTTGCTCTTTCTTTTTCTTTTTTTTGGTTTGCCTGTTCCTGGGGAGAGCCTGCAAACCTTTCCATCCCGCAATGGGATTAGATAGATAAAGGCAGCCTCACCTGGAATCAGGTCTTGGTTTAACCGGAGGTGAACTCTTTTTACCTTCTTTCCTCTGAAAGTCTCTTTACTTCTTCTGCCCATAGCAGGGAGTCTACTCTGGTCTCTGGGCTGGTTGGAGGCAAAGCAACGGGGGCCTAAACCAGAAATGTCGGCGTTAGCAGGTGGCAAAGGACACCCCGGTGCAGTAAGTGACGCTTTGGCAAAGTGCTACCTTAGCTCTACAGAGAAGAGCCCTGTGGCTGGTTTGCATTAGCCCTGCCTTCCAAGGGCCTCCCTTTGGAATACCACATTCACACAGGTGTGTGACACTCGGTTCATTTGTGGGGCCATTCAGCAGGGAGCCTGCGGTCCTGCTCCGGGCAAGAAAAGGCTTGCCCGCTTCATTCTGCCGGGGTTTCCTCTGCCCTCCCGAGACAGAGCTCTGCAGATACCCCTTTGGTGTAAGGCCACCTTCTGCGGTGGGAGGCTTTGCCTTCTCTAGGCGTTTTGTAGGTATTTCCTTGGATTAAGCACATGCCTGAGGCATTTGAGAAACAACCTTTTTGGGTTTACTTACAATGTATCAGTCTGAGGGGAGAAAAACCAAACCCAACCCCCAGATAAAGCCCCAAGAGGTGGAATGCCAGGAAGAGGCACACCAGCTCCTGGGACTCATCAGAACCACCCTCCTAGACAAGGCACGTTGTCCCGGTGTTTGTGGAGCTGTCATACCTCTGCTGTTTCCGACCCCACCACCGTGTCTGCCCCTGCTGCTTTCTGGAGGACGAGCAGGCAAGGTGGTGCGTCCAGAAAGGCTTTTGCCTGGTGCTCAGGTAGTGCAAATGTTGTCCCTTGAAGTCAGCTTCCTTAGCCCAGTGTGTAAGCAGCCAATCGTACGCACCGAGACGAGATATTGTTTCTTCCATGTTTGCGCAAAGATGGGTGCTAGGCAGTTTCCCCCAAAGCTAGCACACCAGTGGCAGTTCCATTGGAGATCTGTACAGCCCCGGGTGTTCTGCCTCCTAGTCACAGCTTCTAAACTACAGCTGGGGAACTCTTTGCTCGCTTCTGTTTCAAGACACAGGACCTTCTACATTCACTACGCATGTCCAGTGAGTCAGGGTCTTTATCTGGGGAGGGGGTGGTGTTAGCACTGGAGGTGTGGTTTTCATATTCTAAGGGGACAGTTCATTCTAAGGACACCAGTTAGAGGAATTTCACTGGCTTTTGACTTTCAAGGATGTACATCTCCTTGTTAACAAGCGTTCCTCTGGTCGAGATCCCTTTGCTACATCTTTTCTAAGTATACCTCATTCTAATGCAATACCTTCGAAGGTTCCAAGGACGGTCCTCCTCTTCTCCAATCCCTAGTCACCTTATTCTCAAGCAAGAAGCGCTAAGGAATACACAGCTCAGAATACGCAGTCTGAATGTGAACTCCTTCTTGCCTGTTTCAGACAACACAAACACCTTTCATGTCCCAAAGTAAGTTGCCAGGACTCTGGTTAAAGCTCTGCATAACAACCTAAAATTTTCCTTCGTGCATGATTGCCACAGTGTGGGAGTCTGTTTAGCAATTTGCTGTCGTCGTGGAGCCCGGCAGGCAGCTAAACCAACCATACAGCCGTTTGCTCACCCCCCTGCCCCAGTGGGATGCGGGAGAGCATCACAAAATAAAAAGTAAAACTCGTGGGTTGACATCAAGAGAGTTTAATGTGACAGAAAAAGAAGGTAATAAATAATAACAACAACAACGATAACAACAAAACCACCACCAACATTAATACTAATTTAATTTCATCTAAAATGTGCTCTTTTGCCCATTATACCTTGGAGGGCTGGACTCTAATCTTTTAAACATTTAAAAAAAAAATGAAACATCCGTGAATAAGTGTAGGTGGAGTTCCTGAACTGTTGAATGGCAGGCAATATCTCAATGACATCCACAAATTGCAGAAATGTTGCAATCGTGGCCTTGTAATACAAAGACGTTAACGTTTACTGGCAGCTTAAGAAACTAACAGTCACGGTAGAAGAGAATTCCTCCCTCTTCTTTCTTTCTTTCTTTCTTTCTTTCTTGTTATTTTTTTTGCATGTTAAAGTTTCTAATTTAATATCCTCAAATATTCTAAAATACTGAACTAGTATTAGCGAAAAATGAGCGCAAGGTAAGGAGCATCATGCTGCATTTCTTGCTAAATGTCTGGTTTCATTTCATTCAGACTGGAAAGGAAACCAAGCTTGTACCTGCAAAAGAATTCAAAGAGCTGTCTTTGTTGCCCAGAGGGAGCATACAAGCACTGGGGAGCAGTCTGCAGGATCAGAACTTCAGCCTGCTCCGGGTGATAAACCCTCTGGAGAGGAAAGAGAAACCCCACTTAGGTGTTTGGTTTTATGGTGATCAGACAGCTCAGTAGCAGCTCTCTGCTACAGCTGCAGCGTAAGTAGGCAAGTTGCTTAAGCACCAAATTAAACTTTCACTTTCCACTTTGCTGTCATTTTTTCCCTTCCTCTTAATTTTGATATTTAAATGAACAGTTTAAGTATTTGCTTACTTGGGGGAAAACCAGTGCTATCCTTGTCCTCTTCTGATAAGCTACTAAGTTGAAGGGCAGAAAGCTGAGCCCACCAAGAAGGTATTTAGAGGAGGGGGAAGTAGTTCAGAGCCATCGGTTGGATGTTCTTCATCTGGCCAAAAGTGAGGAGGGGGCAGAAGACCTACAGGTAGCTGAAGGGAAGCAGAAGAGAGCTGCTGGGAGCCAGCGGTGTGATGTGGAGGTAGCAAAGTGCTACACTGCAGTGTGTCAGGCAAAGTATTTTCTGGGAGCGTAGAGGAGGGTGAATGCCATTGAAGAGAGCACAGCTCATCTGACGTCATTGCCCTGCTGGTCCTTCCCGTACAAGAAAGATGAACTCCCCTGGGAATGACAGCAGAGGAGAGCTGCAGGGATTGCTGGGACATGGGAGATGGAGATACACAATGACATCGGGAGTCCTTGATTTGCTTGGGCTAGAAGAGCAAGTGGAAGAAGAGCGGGGTGACTGCTGTGAATGCAGAAGCAGGAAACAGCATGAAGGGAGAAGAGTTACTAAGCTTGAAAAAAAGCGTACCGCCTGGCCCTGAGTAAATTGAAGCAGAAAACTGGAAGAAAACTCTTAATGCTGGGAAGATCTGGGTTCTGCAACAGCCTTCCAATGGGAATAAAGAAAGTAGAAAGCAACCAGCCAACCCCTTATTGCTTCGTAAGGCGTTCAGTAAGTTTATGGTGAGCCTGGAGATCTCTTCCAGTCTCTCCTTCCTCCAAATGAGGTGCCTCTTCAGGCATTGTCTTTCAAGATATGTCTTCCCTTTTTACATTTTCCTTGCTCTGCTGTCCTCTTGTTTGAAGGCCTGACCCCTTGCCGATCAAGTATTTGGATGGCCAGAAGTACTACGCTGCCAGGATTGCTTCACTTTTGTGAATTGTGCTTAAGGACTTGCTGACCCTTCCCGTTTTCTGACTCAAGTCAATTCTGACAGTCCCTTCTTGCTACTAGATCCTACACTTCTGGTAGAGCCTTGTCTCTTTGTAGATGCTTAATGTCTTTTCTTCCCTTTCTTATTTCAAAGTAAGAGGTTTCAAAAGGAAAAGCAACCAGCCCCCTCCACACACACACTGTCCCTCAGCCCCACCACCGCTGATTGCTCCTTGGGGAAGCCACCCTTCGCCACGTACTCAGAGAAGTCAGGGAGCTCATTGAGAAGGGCAGTCAAGCAGGGGCTGTTGGGAACTCTGGGGATATTGGGGACGGTGTCCTTGCAAGCTTTCCTGGGCATGGGATGCCTGCTCACGGGCTCTGCCAGTCCACAAAGCTCTGCCTGGGTTCTGCCGTGTGGCAGAGCTGCGATGGGGTGGTGGGGGCTGACGTCGGGGACACTGTCCTTGATGAGACGCATGCCATTGTCGGAGGGCTGCAACGGCTTCTTGGTGCTGCCGGGCAGGGTGTGGACCTCAGGGAGGCCCTACACCCAATGCTGAGCCGCATGGTGCCGGGGCTTCGCATCAACCACGGCCCATGGCCCTAGGCCCATCGGCTGGTGGGGCACCAGCGTCCCTGTCACCACCTGCTGTCCCCAGCCGTGGGCATGAAGCTCACGCCAGGCACCTCCAATGCCATTGGTATCCGTAGGGGGAACCTCTGTGTTGGGGGAAGCGAAGAGGGGTGATGGGCTGAGATATTGGCAGGCAGAGCTGGTTGGGGGCTTACCTGGAGGGCAGGAGCACCAGGACGAGCAGGAGCCTGGTGCTGTACTGCCTGTGGCAGTTGGGGAGTCTGGGGTTGGTTTGGGACAAACTGTGTTCTAGGGTGTCTGTCCCCACGGCAATCATTCCGCCAGCACTTGCTTCAGCCAGCCTTGCACTGGTTTGTTTTTTCATATCACAACAACTTCCCATCTCTGCGATTTCCCATCCTGCTGATGACTTCCTGTCCTCAACTAAACTTAATAAAAGACCCAAAGCCTCTCCATGGGACAACAGGGTAATGTGTGGGTCGCAAGTGCTAAGGTGTGCCTTGGAAACCTCTTCCTTGTTTTGCCAAATAAGGGAGAATACTCAAATGACCCTGTCACCAAAATCCGGGAATAAACCTCGTAACACCAATGTAGTGTTAAAAGGCAGGCATTCTTTATTGCAGCGCTGGATGCACGTGCATGCCAGGTGATCACCAACACACAGGGTATGTAGCATCAAAACATACATATTCATCGTTTTTCTCAGAAAGGGCAGTCCTATGATAATCATTTCTTGGAATCCATTTCCATATCCTCCTCCCCGTCACGCATGCTCAGTGATTTGAGTCGGTGGTCCTCAAGGGTCCGCTGCGTGTCCGCTGGGTGACCTCCTTCATGCAGGCATGCGCAGTGTCCTTGTTGTGGATGCACCTGTCCATAGCAACTTACTTCATAAGATTAACATCTCCAAACCTATTGTTCAGTTTGGTAGGGACTGTACATGGGACATAGCAGCATTGTACCTTGTCATGGTCAGTGAGCTTCATTACCTATTACCTTGGTTGCAAACTAATTATCTCAACCTGATCCTATAGTTTCTGTTTCACGGCCCCTATCCCACGGTTACAGTCCTGTTGGCAAGAGTCAGCTGGAAGCAAGGGACGTGGTCTCAGCAGCCCCACAAGAACTGGATGCTGTTGTCCTTCTCTCGCACCAAGCAGCATCCCTCTCTCCTGCCCACATCTCTGCGTGTCCCTCCTGACCTGCTGAGGATCAGCACCACCCTGCACCTTCATCTCCAAGGTGGGAACAAGGAGCAGATCTTCTCTGTCCACCTAACCTTTTTCTCTTTAGCCTGGGAAGGACCTGAAACGATCCTATGTTTAGGCATGTCCACCAGCAGTGGAAGATCAGTGCTGAGCAGAGCCGCCGCAGCTGCCTTGCCGTGCCGCTCAGAGGCAACCTTCCTTCCTGCTCCCATTCCCCAGCATCTCCTTGGCCTTCGGGCAGCTTTCAAAGCTCACAGGCAGGCAACGCCGAGCCATGGGAACGCCCCGCTCCTACTAATATTTCCACAGTGAGTAAATCTCCATCCTTTTAGGGCTCTCAAATCTATTATTTTTACATTTGCAGTGGATTCCCTGGCTGGCCCTGTTATTAATGAAAACCTCCAGGAAAGCTCCTCAAATACAGCTTTGACTTTCTGCCCAGGACCTGTGGACAAGGGGGAAAAAAAAAAAAAAAAATAAGGCAACATTAATAAAGCAGGAGGTTTCTATTAAGTCTGAGGGACTGGACGCTCTGGCTTTCTTGGATGCTGAAATCCTCTAGTGCGAGCTAGACTCAAACACTTCATTTTCCCAATCTCTCCTTCAATATATTTTAAGAGAACATTGCTAGTAGCAGAGTAAATAGTGTCCTAACTGCAAACGTGGGGTCTGCAGAGTGGTGTGGGGTCAGCCTATGGGCTGTGGCATCCTCCACTGTGCTCTGCTTGTGGTCTCAGCCCTCTCTCCGTAATCAGGGGGTTGAGCTTGAAGAGGTTTTAATTAGCTGCGAATACAAATAACAGGCAATTCCTTGGAGGCTGGGGAAGGAAGTGGGTGAGCTAACGTTATGGAGATGTGCACTGAGTCACAAAATAGGCAAATCAAGGAGCTCTGTAACCAACACCACTATATTCCTCACCCCCTGGCTTTTTAACGAGTAAGATTGGGGTGTTAAATTCTGATTCGCATTATACGAGCAACCTATATTCTATAAAGTTGAGTATTAACCTTTTTAATCCTTTTTGGCCTCTATTTTCAATGGGTATTATTTTTGTCTTGCCTGATTTGTTCCAGGTCTAAGGATAATTCTTACGGGTTCCGCTCTTCTGGATCTACCCGGGACCTCATTAGCCCATACCAAAGGTGTTGCTGCATTCTTCACCTCCTTCGGGAATTCCTTTGTTAGTCTTCGGTTGTTCCTGCAACATCAAAACTCTTGCCTCGATGGCTTGAGATTCAGGGATTAATAATTGAACTTCCCCATCTTTAAAGGTGATCTGCATTTCGAATTTACTCCATAGGTGCCGTCCCAAGAGTGGTATAGGACATTCATGCATATATAAAAATTGGGGAGTTACCCTTTGTTTTCCGAGCTTAAAATTTAAAGGATGGGAAAAGGCACGCTGTTCCGCTTTCCCTGTGGCACTCACAACATTTACTGTATCATCGCTCAATTCTCTTTGACAAGTATTTAACAGAATAAGTCGCTCCAGTATCTACAAGAAAATCTATTTTCCATTTCCCCAGCTCTACTGTAGCCAGGGGTTCCGCTGGGGAGGTTTCCCCTGGTCCCCTTCAGGACTTAGTTCAGGGGAACTGACGTGGAAAGGGAGCTGCTTCTTGATCGTACGGTGCCTCCTCCAGAACCTCTGCACTGACAGGAATAGGACCCCTAAAACGGTCCTTACTCTTTCCAATGTCCCAGTTCTTTCCAATAGGCACACTGATGATCTCCTAAGGTATTGCTGGTTTTTTGTGCTGGAGGGGCCTCGCCTCTCCCCCCATAGTATTGCCGTCCTTCCCTGAAGTTGCTGTTTGCTGACGCTCCCTGCAGTGCAGCTCTCAGGTTCCCCTCTCTTTCCCTGTCTCTCCGTGCCTGTCTGCGCTCTCGTTCGTTTTCTCCTTGCTCTTCTCTAATTTCCTTCTCTTGCTCCCTGTTATCAAAACCCAGCCATGCAACCTCCAACATCTCTCAGTAATTCCAAATCCTCCTCCTCATCACGCCCGCACTTCAAACCCCGTTGCCCCGTACTACAAGCAGAGCAACACCTTCACAGCCTCCTGCTGCCTTTTCCTGCTTTTCTAATGCTGATGCCAGGGGGTCTTGCAGGGTAAACCCACAGTCCTTCAGCCACTCAGGATGATTTCACAGGGTGAAAAACACATCAACATAAGGTACCTCATGCCATTTCTTCTCCCTTCTACAAAACAACATCAATTGTAACATTGTCCTTTTATTCCAAATTTTTATTCTTGGGCCATTTTTCCTGATCATCCAATTTATCCATCAGTCACCAGTGATTATAGTATTTTATCAGAGTTCTCTTATCTGTTACACCTCCCGGTGAACCTTCTGTTTCTTGCCAGTGTCTCAGTATGCATCCTAATGGACTCTTCTTCAAGATTCATCTGCTCTGATTGCTTCTCATTTTACTCGTTTAAATGTCTATCTTGCCAACCACGAACAATCTTTACTATTTCGGTAGCACGCTCCTTCTTTTCCCAAGGGGTCCACACTTTACACTTACTTAGCACACTCTACGGCTGTCCCAGATTGCATTCACAATCTCTGCTTATACCATAAACATTCAAAAAGAATTATTGGTTTACACTATTTTTCAGGTTGTAAAAGGCAATATTCTGGTTCCCACATTTACCAACAATTCTACTTCAGGGGCTGCACCATTCAGATTTTTAGTTAGTCTTTTAACACGGCAATAAAGGACATCCAAACTTACACGTCAATGCTACTATTAATCTAAGATAATTACCCACAAGGGTATCATTAATCATTCGCTTTGTCCTTCTCCGGCTGTTTCCCTCGCGGGATAACAGCACCACAGATCCGGACTCCACACTAGCTTCGTGCGTGATTGTACGTCTCACACACTCACACAAATTCAAACACATCAAGTTATATTTGAGAAAAAAAAACTTCTTGAAACAGTAGCTGTTAAGCTTCTAGACAACCAGGACCTCCAGACAGTTACTTTTTAAATGTATGCGAATAAGACGCTAGCAGTCCCGCATACACTCACCCTGCGTTGTAACGTAACAACCTACGGGGAGCTAACAGATGAACTGGTTCCGGAAACAGTAGTAACTGTTAAACTCCTAAACAACCAGTACCTCCAAATGGTTACTTAAAAAAAAAAAAAAAATATTTTCAAGAATGCCTTTCAATCGATGGTCCTTGTCTGTCCCCGCAGTGATCCGACAGAGGAGAGGAATCTCTCCGGAGAAATCCCCGGGGGTACCCAAGAGAGACCCAATCTCAATGGGTCCTGCAGCCGGGCAGAGAGTGTCCCATCTGGGTCGCCAATCTGAATCAAAAAAAATTCACTCCATAGCCAATGTGACTGTTAAGCAGGTATCCTTTATTGCAGAGCTGGGAGTCGCACGGGGATATTTCCACGAGTGTGCGTCTCGACGAGGCACAAATTGTACGTGATTTATATTACAAAAGAGTTACATATTCCTCAGGTTTCCAATAAACTTAATACATATTCATTATTATTCCGGGAACTCCTGAATATATGCTAATGTCCTGACACGCCTGCGCAGTTTCTTTCTCAGGTGGTCATCAGGGGTCGTCCTCCTCAAATCTTCCTCTTTCTCCTCATCTTCAGCGTACACACTTGGGTGACCTCTTCTTCGTGATCTCCATTTTGCAAGCTCAGCAACCTCGTTATCCGTCCTGCCCAGATGGTCCCAGGCTTGTTGGCATATCGGGCCCCCTTTATCAGGGTGCCTCAAACTTTGTGTCTTTTTTCTAGTTCATACCCAAGGACTGTTCCCTAATTTACGGCTTCTCTTATCCCGTTTCTACATTCCAACTCTTTTACTAATTGTTTTCTTTCGTACTGGAGCATGAGAGAGGCGAAGCCTGAGTTTGTGGGGCCTGACTCAAGTGTTGCCAAGTTATACGTTGTGTTTTAAAATTGGCCTAGGCTAATTAGTTTCCCTTACTCATTCCTTTTTGAAAAATCAGAGGCTGTGTTTCCATTGCCGTGGAGTAAAAAAGTCACACGAGTGCCTTGGTACCAAGACACCCACCTCAGCATAGTTGTGGGGTTCCCCTCTGCATAACTTCACCTGCTTCCTAGTAGACACGGTGCTGCCCAAGCTCTGGGGTTTCCAGTGCTCAACCCAGCTTGGCCTGAGCCACATCAGGAGTTTCTACCCTGTGCAGCAAGAATTTCAGAAACTTAGGACAAAGCGTTCTGTCCCTGCTGTTCTGCTCACACATACCTTGGTGTAAGAGAGATTTGTAATTGGCAAGGAAAGAGTTCCTTGTTGATTTGAGAAGTCTCAAAGTGACCCACAGAGAACCCAGTCATCTGGAGGGTACGTCCCTACTGAGCACGTGGCCCGTGGACTGAGCTGCGAGATAGGGAAGCTCCTGATGTCGGCTTCAAAGCAAGCCTCTTCCATCTGGTTTTGCTCCAGGTGGCTGCTTGGTTGCCATTTGTTTTCAAAAGACACTAGCACTGGGAATTCAGCTTGGGGGCTTGGAGAGGGAGAGAAGAAGCAAGCATGTCTTTCCCAAGGGCAACTGCTTGGTGCTGGGAAGGACGCCCCTCTGTAGCAGCGTCAGCGTAGCTTACGGGTGATGCAAAGCTGAGAGGATCTCCCAAGTCAGTGCTGCAGGAACGTGGCAGTTTGAGGACCGTGTTACAGCTCTTCTTTTGCATATCACTGCTGCTCAGGCAGGGTGAGAGCTTTGGTTTCCATTCCTGTTATCTCCAGGAGGAGAGGGCCATGGGAACCACCGCTGCTTATGCAGTTCTGTGCAAAACAAGCCTGTGGCATGAGAAGAAAGATTTGGAAGACTTTTTTACTGCCTTCCAAATGATTTTGCACGCTCAAGTGAAAGAAAATCATCTCAGTTACTGAGACTGAATTAACTTTTTATTTTCCCTCTCCTTCAGGCCCATCCGAGGAAAATGGAGGAACAAATTGTATAGGGGACATTTGGGAGCTGAGGGGGTGTAGATGTGAGATTTCAAGTAGTTTGTGCGTGGCAATAGTGAGAGAGCCTGTATTGTTCCATTGCATTTAGGGCTAACTGCCTGCTGCTGATCCTCCCTCAGCTCTCCCAGACGCACATCAGTCTGTACAGCCTTAGCACGTATGTCGGAGAAAGAACAGAAAGTGCACAAAATTAGCCGAATGAACTTTTTTTAACACCTTAATTGTATGTCCTGGTTTTAGCTGAGAGGGTTGATTTTCTTCATAGTAGCTAGTGTGAGGATATGTTTTGGATTTGTGCTGGAGACAGTGTTGATAATATAGAGATGTTTTTGTTCTATGGACTTATTGTTGAGCAGTGTTTACACAGGGCCAAGGCCTTTTCTGCTTCTTGCACTGCCCTGCCAGCGGGATGGCTGGGAGTGCGCAAGAAGTTGGGAGGAGACAGACAGGACAGGTGACCCAAACTGACCAAAGGGATATTCCATACCATATGACGTCATGCTCAGTTTATAAGGAGCTTGGGGGGAAGAGAAGGGGGGGGCAGCGGCGTTCGGGGTGATGGCGTTTGTCTTCCCAAGTAACCGTTATGCGTGACAGAGCCCTGCTTCCCTGGAGATGGCTGAACACCTGCCTGCCCATGGGGAGTGGTGAATGAATTCCTTGCTTTGCTTTGCTTGTGCGCGCGGCTTTTGCTTTACCTATTAAAATGTCTTTATCTCAACCCACGAGTTTTCTCACTTTAACTTTTCCAATTCTCTCCCCCATCCCGATGAGGGGGGGAGCGAGTGAGCGGCTGCGTGGTGCTTAGCTGCCGGCTGAGGTAAAACCACGACATTGTATAATATTGCACTGCAGCCTTAAAATCAGGGTTAGCGAGACTGTTTCATTCTCCAGCTGCAAGCTTTAAGCAAATACTGATAAGTGATATAAATGAGCAATATCAGGGCAGCAAGTAAGGTCTTTTAAATCTTTTAAATTGTTGTGGGGATTTTTTCTTTTAATTACTTTAAGACTTGAGTTACAGTAAGGCAGTTTCTCATCTGCTCTGCCAGTCAGCACAGTACGCTTATCTGAACATCCCACTATTAGCCCAACTGAGTTACATGAATGTCACGTTTGCAGTTGGAGCTTCCATTTCATTGGACTGTTTTACTGTTTTACAGCATAGCTCTGCTCTGAAAATGTTAGAGACTATAGCTAAACACTGAGACAAGCTAATGGATGCTGTGTGCTTTTTTCCAACTTAAAGAGCATGGACAAGTGCAGAAATTTTTGATAGAGATGATATGAAGATGAATTAGGAACATAAATGAATTCAGGTGGAATTTCTCTGTATCTGCTAAAATGCTGCCTTTCTTCTTCCCCTTGAGGTAGAGTCCATTTAGTGGAAGACTGTTCTCTAAGTACTGGAGACCTTGAGCGTGAACGCTATCTTCTGGATGGGGGTGCCCTTGCCCTTGAACGATGATAACCATCTGACCTTGACCTGCAACGATTGTTACGACTCTTCCCTTCGCCTCTTCTTGGATACAGTGGCGATCGCGAGTGGGAAAGAGAGTGGGAATGACTAAATGAGTGAGAGCAGGAGGCAGTGTGGGAGAAGCACTGCAGGGAGACTTGGACCTTAAAGAAACCCAAACAAACCGAGGAAAACAATAGAGGAAGTTAATTCAAACCAGTCACTGGTCTGGGAAAGAAGGCCTAAATCTTGGGGGACCTCAAGTCTGGTGGCCTCCTGGAGAAGAAACAATTACCGTGAGAGATTTGGTGCTTCTAGAGAGCAGTGCCTGCCTGGAGTTTGGTCATCAAAAACCTTTGCAGAAAGGTATGTTGTGAAGGAGCAGCAAAAGAGCTTGCTAGTGACTCCCACAAAAGGAACTCACTCGGGGGGAAGACTGCTGCCCCTGCCCGGTTTTGGTTGGGAGGTGTCTGCAGGAATTGTGGGCTGGCTGGTGTCAGGTGTTTCAAAGGTGCTATGCGGCCACAGCACCACTTTGCATGGCAGAAGGTGACGTGGTTACTTTTGGTAGACTGATGATGGGGGTGAGACAGACCAGCTGTTGGATGCATATTTGGCCTTTCCCAGGTCTAGAGCAGCAGCAGCAGCAGCAGCAGCAAGCTGTAAGGCATGACAGCTTGGGAACGACTGCTCTGAGTTCTGCGTCAGGTTTTGCCACCAGGAGCATCTCATGACACTTGTCTCACCCCTGCCTCAGCATCCAGGGCCACCTTGGCCCCAAGTGTCACTGAATGGACAGGCAGCCTTGTGCCAGGTACCGGTGCAAGGCTGGGAAGTGGCAGTAACTCCTGCCCCTAGTCCTGCCCCAAATTCAGCCTCATGGCTATTCCCTGTCTCTCGCAGGTCCTTTGCAATCTACAGCACATGGGCAAGCAGCCTGAAGCACAACGCCCGACGCACAAAGCCTGGCTGTCTTCCTGCCGCCACTGGAGTCCCTTCCTGCGAGTGAGCTGCTCGCCCTCTTCTTTCTCTGCTCTGGATCTGCCACCACGAACTGAAGGGCCACTGGAGCTGGGGGGTCTACAGCCCTGATTTACCATTCCAGAGGTAAGGAGAGAAAGTGACCGTCCGAGGGTTTCATGGGGATGGGATAGCAGAGCTAAAGATACAAACAGGTTTCCTCTGATTTCCAATATAACCTACAAGTAATCCACAGAACATAAGATCATCCTTTCACCTCTGGCTAATAAGAAAGCCTTGTCACCTCTTGATCATCTGCTGCCATTTTTTCCCCCTTTTCTCCTGGCAAAACTTGTCAAATTCACTTTCCTCTAAACTGTTCGTGGTTTTGGTCAATCTGCTTGCTCTGAGGAATCTATTTCATGGACAAACTCTAACCAGTTCTGCTCAGCATGAAACTCGGGAGTCAAGAGCGCAGCCTGGAAACTGGTGACAGCCCACTGACTTCAGTGCTAGAAAACTATTTTCTTGGACTTCACGCTTTTCCTATGCAACAGTGTGGTGGATTGACCCTGGCTGGGGGCCAGGTGCCCACCAGAGCCGATCTACCACTCCCCTCGTTCACCAAACAGGGGAGAAAAAGTATAACAAAAAGCTTCTGGGTCGAGATAAGGACAGGGAGAGATCTCTCACTAGTTATCGTCATGAGCAAAACAGACTGAACTTAGAGAGGAAATTCATGTAACTTATTACTAAGCGAAACAGAGTAGAGGAATGAGAAAATAAAATCAAATCTGAAAACACCTGCCCCCACCCCTCCCATCTTCCCGGGCTCAACTTCACTCCTGGCTTCAACCTCTGCCCCCCCTCAGCAGCACAGGGGGACGGGGAATGGGGGTTACGGTCAGTTCATCACACGTTGTTTCTGCCGCTTCTTCCTCCTCAGGGGGAGGACTCCTCTCATCGTTCCCCTGCTCCAGCATGGAGGAGTCCCTCTCACAGGAGACAGTCCTTCACCAACTGCTCCAACGTGAGTCTCTTCCATGGGGTGCAGACCTTCAGGAGCAGACTGCTCCAGCGTGGGTCCCCCACGGGGTCACAAGTCCTGCCAGCAAACCTGCTCTGGCGTGGGCTCCTCTCTCCACGGGTCCACAGGTCCTGCCAGGAGCTTGCTCCAGCATGGGCTTCCCACAGGGCCACAGTCTCCTTCAGGTGCCTCCACCTGCTCCAGCGTGGGGTCCTCCACGGGCTGCAGGTGGACTCTCTACACCCCCTCATCCTTCCTCCATGGGCTGCAGGGGGACAGCCTGCTTCACCATGGTGTCTGCAGAGTTTCTTACATCTTCTCAGTCCTCTTTCCGGCTGCAAAAGCTCCCTCTCTAACTGTTTTTTTTCCCTTTTTAAATATGTTATCACGGAGGCATTGATGGGCTTGGCCTTGGCCAGCGGTGGGTCCGTCTTGGAGCCGGTTGGCATTGGCTCTGTCAGACACAGGGGAAGCTTCTGGCAGCTTCTCACAGAAGCCACCCCTGTAGACCACCCCCTCCCGGCTACCAAAACCTTCCCATGCAAACCCAACACAAGGGTGCTGGAAGAACTGTGCCCGGCACACTTTGCCCACCTTCCTCTTCACTCTCCCCCTGGATCTTAATGCAGAAGGAGCTTTTGGAAACCAAAATTATCCTGCTCTTCCCGGGGTATGTTCCCAAAGTGTCTTCCTGAAGATAATCCGTCCGCTAGCAGAGCCCTGGCATGGATGTTGCTATCCTGGTCCCTGCAGTAACAGGAACTGTTTGGCATGACTTGTCAGGACCTGCTTCATCCCAGACATGAGATCACAGTCTCATTTTTTATTGATAAATAAATACATTTCTTCCAGGGCTGGAGCCATGATGGAAGCATAACTGAAGGCTTCCTGAGTCTGCCGGCAGCCGGAGACCTCCTTGGTGCTGGGCAGGGGGAGAAGGTGCTGCAGGAGAGGATGGAATGTGTTGTCAGGCCAGACCTCCAGACCTGTCTGGAGGTGTTTGAGATCTTGGGCTCTTCCTCCAGCGCTGGTCTACTTGGGACAGGAATGGGCAGCAGTGCCGCGCTGCCAGGCACTGGGACTGTGGTCCCTGCGTGTCCCTTTGCAGTGCCCAGTGCCTGATCAAGGGGTGAGAAAGGGCATTAGAGAAGACTTTAAAGTGTGGGGGATTTTTTTTAATATGAAGGCACCACTAAGGAAAGCTATATCTTTTTTTTTCTCCAAAGAAAAAAAAAGGAGAGACTAAATGGGAGCACATCAACACATGCAAACCACGGCCTAGGGCACTGTGCACAAACATCAGCAGGCGTGCCAGGCAAGATGTAAATGAAATTGGGCCCTGGTTTGCACAGAAAAAAACCACAAGTGCAGAAAAGGGGGAGGGGGGAAGAAAAAGAGATACTGGGAAAAGAAAGTGCTACAGAAAAGTCAGGAGACCAGAAGGAAAAAACCAGGAACCAGTACAATAACAGGGAAAAAAACCCCAAAGCAACAAAAAGCCCAACAGACTAAGAGAAAGCAAGAGGAAGAGAAGCCATTACAAAGGATTATTGTTCTCGCCTGTTTTTTTCTTTCTCCATTACCTGAACCTGTCCCCAGGTGATTACAGGATTTCATTAAGTCACTGTG
The DNA here is from genome assembly GCF_028858705.1 of Grus americana. Lineage (NCBI taxonomy): Eukaryota > Metazoa > Chordata > Aves > Gruiformes > Gruidae > Grus > Grus americana. Next base: position 21,754 of record NW_026561595.1, read on the forward strand.
TGACCCCTAGAAGAGTTTTATGGCCCAGGACAGACCCCAGTGGCCATGATGACCCAAAGTCACTGGCCCACTCGCCAACAGATCTGCCAAAGCCCTGTGTGGTGGGTTGAGCCTGGCTGGGGGCCAGGTGCCCACCAGAGCCGCTCTATCACTCCCCTCTTCAGTAAGGCAGGGAGGGGAGAAAGGAGGATGGAAAAAAAAACAACCCCAAACTCGTGGGTCGAGATAAAGGCAGTTTAATGTAGCTAAAGCAAAAAAGCCGCGCGCGGAAGCAAAGCAAAAAGCAAAAGATTATTCTCTACTTCCCATCAGCAGGCGATGTCCGGCCACTTCCTGGGAAGTAGGGCTTCAGTATGCGTACCCCTTACTCCGGAAGACAAACATTGTAAAAAAAAACAACGAATGCCCCCGCCCTGTTCCTCCCCCTATTCTCAGTTTCTTATTGCTGAGCAGACGTCATATGGTATGGAATATCTCTTTGGTCAGTTTGGGTCAGCTGTCCTAGCTGTGTCCCCTCCCAAGATCTTGCCCACCCCCAGCGTGCTGCTGGGGAAAAAGAAATGTTGGAAAGACAGCCTTGATGTGTGCTGGCACTACTCAGTAGTAGCCAAAACACTGGTGTGTTATCAACAGTTTGCTAGCTACCAATACACAGCACAGCACCATGAGGGCTGCTGTGGGGAGAATTAACTCCATCTCAGCCAGACCCAATACACCCTGCCAGCACAGGGGACCCTGTGTCCACTGCTCTGAGCCCTCCAGGCTGCAGAGCAAGAGCCATCAGGGCTTCAGATGTTGCAGGGTCCTGGATGGGGTTTCCATTCCTCCCCTGGAAGGTGCTGCCCCTTCAGAGCAGAACAGGGTACAGGAGCATCCCTTAAAGCCCAGTTAAACTGCTGTCAGGAGCCCCTGGCTGATTTTGCAATGCAGGGGGCACTCGCACGTCCCCTTCCATGGGGCGAGTGGAGCCCGGACACAGTTACCAAAGTACCAAAGAAGAGAGAGGGAAAGCATTTTCACTGTTACTTTCATTTAGTTATTTATTTTTTTTTTTTACTTGTCCAACCTTGAAAAGAACGAACGAGACAGCTAGAAGGGGCCTTAATGCTGAAGGCCAGCACTCCTTCCTGGCAGGCCTGTGGTGGTCTGCCTCTCCAGAGGAGCGGCTGTCTCTTATGTCTTTGCTTGACACACTGCTGTTCTTCGTGTGCCACCGAGGAGCGTCTGGCTTCCTCTGCAGCCTCCCGTCGGGCAGCCTTCTCGTCTCCAGGCCGAAGAGACCCCGTCTCCAGGCCCCAGGGACCTCGGTGGCCCGCTGAGGGACTTCTCCTGGCGCAGCAGCTGAAGCTGTGACGCCATGTTGTCTTGTCCCCTTTTCTCGGGGCTCAGTGCAGAAAAGATGACACCCCTTCAGAAGGGGTGAGGGGTAGGGCAGAGGACGGGGGACGGGAAGGAAGCCTGCAGGCCGGCCAGGCGCGGAGGGTCAGCCTCCCGGCTAGCGCCGAGCGCGGAGGCAGGGCCGGCGGTAGGGCACTGGCCGGATGACCCTACGGCACCGCGTCGATGGTGGTGTGGAGGGGAGCCCTGGCACGATGTTGTGGTGCCAGGGGAGCCATCCTGGAGGTGGATCCACCTCCATCGGCTCCTCCTCGTCTTCAGGTGGATCCACCTCCATTGGCTCTGCACCATCAGCTACGTGGAAGAGGACCGCGTAGCTGATGGTGCCTCCCCTCTGACGCAGCCTCTTCCTCCGCGCCTCCTGCAGCTCCTCCTGTGGGCGCCCACACAGAGGTGAGCGCCCGCTCGCTTCGCCTCTTCATGCCTTCATTCTTCCAACCACTGGAGAATTCGAGGACTCGAAAGCTCAGCGAATGTGGGACAAGTGCTGGGGGGCCGGTATTTATAGGGTCCGGAACAGAATGTGGTGAGGTAGCTTGTGACATCAGGAGGCCACTGTGATGGCTATGCAAATCTGCTGCCATTTTTCATTTTCCTCTAAACTGTTTGTGGTTTTGGTCAATCTGCTTGCTCTGAGGAATCTATTTCATGGACAAACTCTAACCAGTTCTGCTCAGCATGAAACTCGGGAGTCAAGAGCGCAGCCTGGAAACTGGTGACAACCCACTGACTTCAGTGCTAGAAAACTATTTTCTTGGACTTCATGCTTTTCATATGCAGCAGTAAAGTAAGAAAGTATAAATTCCTGAGCTGGCCGTAGCATTGTTGTTGCTCAAGCATGTATTGCACATGGTAATGCACCTTTCTTGGATTTTGGTTGTTCAGATGAGGCGCCTCCAGCCTTTCTCTTTCCTTGGCACAGCTGAATTTCTCCTGTCAAAAGGAACAGGGCTGTATTGAGGGAGGAGGTTGAATTTCTTAGATTTTTCTTCCAACTGTGCTAAGCTAAAGGGCAGGCAAAACCAATCAAATTAAATGTAACTGCATTTCTGTAGAAAAAAATATCTTATTTAGGAGAATGTGTGCATATATACATTCCTGTCTACATAATGTAGAGAGAGGGGGAAAGAGAGAAGCGCGCACACACGGTAATCGTCATACTGTTAACCCGAGTTTGGGAGGAGAATGTACACTCCAGCTTCTGCATTTGTAACTCAGTACAAATTGATTAGTTGCGTATATTAAAATTAGAAAAAATACAGACATGGGTTTCACGCTGGGGACATTTAGCTGCTGTGTCTGCTGTGTGAGGGGAAGGAAAACAAGACCATAAAGAAACCAACCAATAACATGGTTTGTAAAACCTCACGTGAAAGTCCTAACATTGGAATGGAAACAATAACAATTCAAAGCAGAGGAATCCGAGTGTCCCAGAACAGTAGCTTGTTTCCCACTTCTCTTACCCAGCAGAGAGATGCCTCAGCCCCAGTGCGTGAGGATTTACAAGCGGTGACTCAGACTGCAGCATGGGGCTCTGTAGGGCTACAGCCCCCTCTCCCTCTGGTGCTGCTTTGCCAGCACCCGTTTCTCCTGACTTTTGTGGTACCCACCCCACGGATAGATTTTCACTGGGCTTTTTGTCCTGCCGGCTGCATCTGTTTCTCAGCCCCAGCTCTGTCTGCTTGGGAAGGGCGACGTGAGGCTGTGCCCCCTTTCCCACTGCTGGCACTCTTCCTCCAGGTGCCACCGCTCTGCCAGGACCGGTCATCTCCGGTGACACATGCCACCCTGTTTGTGCTGTAGCCAGGACTGCCTCTGGTCTGCTCCCGTTTACAGCAGTATCGCTTCGGAGTAAGACCGTCCATGCCAGTGCTGTGCTTTGGGGGAGCTGCATTCAAGCCCTGACAAGGAAGAAGAAAAATCAGAGGTGGCATTCCAGATTTTTCAGTTTCAATGGGAAAAGACTCCCAAGGCAGGTTCCCTCCAATCCGTGGGCCAGTCTCGATGCACCAGGTGTTTTGGAGAGGCTAGCACTGTTCTGGTGTCAGATTATGTTCTTCTGTCCCGACACCCATCAAGGCTTTGTTTTAAGATATTTAGGAACTGGATGACGTTTCTGTGAACCCTGCAGCCACCTGCAGGCTTTGAAACCTGCCAGTTGCATGGTCTTGGGGTGCAAGTCGGAGGGGTTGTTCAGTTTGCGTGCTGCCGTGCCCGCTCCAGCCGTGGCACGGCTGATGGTGTGCCCCAGCTGAGGATGCCTCTGCAGATACGCCTCATTTTGCAGAGCCAAGAATAGGAACCCTGACAAGCATCAGCATTTCCAAACCTGAATCTAGATAAAGTTAGTGCCAGGTGAGAGGTGGGTGACAGGGTCTCAGCTTGGGCTGAGCCCATGCAGAGGAGCTGCTGCAAGGAAAGAGTCCCTTTTCCTCGACGACAAGTGGCTTGAAGGGTTTGCGTTCTCCGCTCCACAATAACTTGTAGTAAGCAGGGTGCAATCTGCTAAACCTTATTGCGATTGGTTGTTTTTACTGGTGGAAAAAGAGTTTACAATGGGTAGAGATCATTATGAAAGGAGGACCGCAGCCTTTCACACGTGCTGGTCCTCCAGGTACATGCAAAGAGAGGTCTGTGTGGATACCAGAGCTCCTGCGAAGGAGCTCAAATACCCAACCAGCATGTTTCCAGCCAGCTGAGACCTCTGGCCACCGGTGGCCTGGGAGAGGGAGGGAGGGAGGGAAGGAGAAGTGAGTTTTCTTACCAGCTGGGGAAAAAAGGCAGTGAAGCCTATGGATGGAGATGGACTGCAGGGTCAGATGCCAAAGCAGCCTTCCTAGGGCCGCTGGTCAGAGCCCTGACAAGCCCCGGTACCCTGGGAGGCAGCAGCCAGCCCTGCAGCCTGCTAGCGAAACACTTCAGCTCCGACACGGCTCCTCCTTCTGTGCTTTTCAACAGCCCTGCAGCCCCCCAGCCCCAGCCCGCTGCGCTGGTGGGCCGGGGAGCTGGAGGATTTTCCCAGCGCTCTGATCTAACAGCACCAGTGGGACTGTTTCCAGCACGCTGCCACTGGAGGGCTTATCGGCCTCCCTCCCTATCTCCCACCACCCCGGCCTGATAAACGAGGGGCTGGTGGCAGCCGGGGGAAGCGCCCAGAGCAGGGGATGGAGCTGGGGACTGGCCAAACACAAAGGTGGCAGGGCTGGGGTGCTTCTCCCATGAGCCCCTCCCTGTCAATGAGGGTGTTGATACCTGTGACTATGGAAATCTTAAGATCAATTCAAGCAATTAGAGCCATTGCTCAATCCATGTAACCAAACAAAAGGGAAACCATTGTCACTTAGGAAACAATTAGTTGCAAGATAAGGAGCTCTGGAACAATCTCATTTTAAAGAGCTGGGCCTTGGAAGAACAGATGTGCAAAAAAAGATAAGAGAGTTACAAGGTGATCCCAAAACCGGCCTTGAGGGATAAGGTATATGTGATACCAGGAGTGAGTCTGAAGACCCCCGAGGTGTCAACAAACATGGGGGAAAGACCTTAGCATATGCTAACGAGTTCCCAAGGAAGATCCCTGCCTGTGATAAGCACTACTGGGAAAGATACTGAATATGTCTATGAACATAGTAGAAGTACTTGCTAGTTTTGTCTTTTGGGTGTGCACCTTAGGTGGAGTTATCCCCCGTGCACCCAGCCCTGCAATAAAGAATGCCTGCTTTCTAAAACTTCCAAATAAGCCTTAGAGAGTGAATTCTTTTGCCGCTTTCCAGTAACAGTGTGGTGGAGGGGAAGCAGCAGAGCAGGCCCTTCCCCACAGGGTAACAGAGAGCAAAGGGTCATACTGGGGAGCAACCAGCTTCCAGGCCTGGGGCAAAGGGAATGCCCAATGGAGAGATGATGGGAGCATTGTGGGAGCGAGGAAATACATCCCCACAAAACTCAGAGGCACACCACAGTGGCTCTAATATTTCTTGCCAGGTGGAAAGTAACTGCTGACACCTGCCTATCTTGGGCAGGAACAGGTTTTCCCTAAATTAGCCTAATTAGCAGGGCATAAAAAGCAGCTCACCTGGGGCTGTGTCTCTCTGCTTTGTGTTGGAGGGGTGGCTCTGAGCTGCAATAGCCTGGGAGTATCTGGGATGTCCTGGATGCTAAAGGTGTTTCTCCCTTACCCACTGAGCAGAAAAGTTCAAAAAGACTTGTTTTTTGTTTTTGTTGGTTTTTTTTTTTTTAATCTTCAGGAAAGATGCCCTGGTGTGTCCCTGTGGACACCTGAGCAGTCCCTGTGCATCCCTGGGGGTCCCTCAGCTGCTCCCTGGCTGGCCTTCAGCTGCTGTGGGTGTGGGACATACAGCTATTGCTCTCTAGTGGCTCCTGGCCTGGGGAAGGCTGGCTCCCCCCACCCCTGGCACCGGGGATGCTTGGGTCCTGCTTCTGGTCTCCCCCACTCCGGGACACCTGGGCCCGGCATTGTGGGTACGATCGCACTCGGCAGCAGCTTGCCCACGCCCGGAGGTGGCTCACCCACTTGGTGGCACCTCGTCCCTTCATCTCATGGGGGCTGGACCGTACCAGGAACAGCTGGTGGTGGTGTTTTGGGGTTTTTTTTTCCCAGGGTTTGGTGTGACAGACCTGGCTTGCAGCCCCTGGGCACGGCTGATGGGCACTTACACCTCGCACTGGGTTGTTTCCCAGTCTGGGAGAAGGTTTTCCCTGAGCAGGGAACCTCATGTTGGAGACGTTGGAGAATAAATGAAATAGGGAGTTTGTCTCCAAATAGTCCATAGCTTTCTTGTAATGCATTTTAAACCATTCAAGCTGAGAGGCGCGAGGCTTTGGTAAAATGCATGTACAGGAAACCCAAGAGGGAGGTAGTGAGACTGTGTGGGAGCCAGGGCCCAGCTCTGCAGCATTGCTGTGAGGCAAGAAATTGAGGAAACTAAGAGGCAAGCTGAGGGAATGGAAGGATATTTGTAAGGGGAATGGACTTTGCATAACTCCTGGGATTGAGGGAGGGTCCTCCCTGTGTGCAGGGCCTTGTGAAATGCTGGGGACTCCCCATCTATTTTGGAGGGTTGTGGTGGGTTGACCCTGGCTGGGGGCCAGGTGCCCACTAGAGCCGCTCTATCATGTCCCTTGTTCACCAGACAGGGGAGAGAGAAAAAGTATAGCAAAAAGCTTCTGGGTCGAGATAAGGACAGGGAGAGATCACTCACTAGTTATTGTCACGAGCAAAACAGACTGAACTTAGAGAGGAAATTCATCTAATGTATTACTAAGCAAAACAGAGGAGAGGAATGAGAAATAAAATCAAATCTTAAAACACCTGCCCCCACCCCTCCCATCTTCCCGGGCTCAACTTCACTCCTGGCTTCAACCTCTGCCCCCCCTCAGCAGCACAGGGGGACGGGGAATGGGGGTTATGGTCAGTTCATCACACGTTGTTTCTGCTGCTTGTTCCTCCTCAGGGGGAGGACTCCTCTCATCGTTCCCCTGCTCCAGCATGGAGGAGTCCCTCTCACAGGAGACAGTCCTTCACCAACTTCTCCAACGTGAGTCTCTCCCACGGGGTACAGACCTTCAGGAGCAGACTGCTCCAGCGTGGGTCCCCCACGGGGTCACAAGTCCTGCCAGCAAACCTGCTCTGGCGTGGGCTCCTCTCTCCACGGGTCCACAGGTCCTGCCAGGAGCTTGCTCCAGTGTGGGCTTCCCACGGGGCCACAGCCTCCTTCAGGTGCCTCCACCTGCTCTGGTGTGGGGTCCTCCATGGGCTGCAGGTGGAATCTCTACACCCCCTCATCATTCTCACAGAAGCCACCCCTGTAGCCCCCCACGCCCCCCCAGGCTACCAAAACCTTGCCATGCAAACCCAACACAGGTTGCTAACCAATTTGTGGCTGCTAATTATGTCCATTGTATAGCCCCAACCTGAAGTGAACGATAGAATAAAGCTTGTAGTTGGCAGTGGGTGCAAGTAATATTTTATTTTCTGTCAAAACCATGTCCTTTGATTGAACGTTGTTCATTATAATCTAATTCTAATACCAAAACACACCTCCATTCTAAAAGCTACCCACCTTTGAGGTATGAGCACCCCTCACTGGGCATGCTCCTTGAATTTCTCTAAGCATATAGCTTTAAATCCAAGCGAGAAAACTTTCTACCCATCACAATAAGGTAACTATGTGATGCAAATGGAATTTTGTAATGGTTTTGTAACCTAAGTATATAAACGTGTAAGGGATTAAAGGCTAGGTGTGCATGTTAGGAGGAGAGATCTCCCATGCACCCAGCGCTGAATAAACCAATGTTGGCTTTCTAAACTGCATTTCTGTTTGGAAAGTTGTTATTGCCCTTTGAGCGGTAACAAGGGGGACCGGCATGAGTGGGGTGAGAGGTTCTGGGAGTGGAGAAATAAGCAGGGCTCCTAAGCTTCCTTTCATGGTTCTTGACAGTTTGTCTCTTTTTTTTTTCCCCTTTTAGAGGGCAAACACTGAGAAAAGCAACAGTCTGTGGAAACACAGCATTTTGAAGAAAAGTATATGGTGGGAGTTAAAACTAAATCTTAAAACTAAAACGTGCAGATACCTATTAACGGAAGAGATCCTCTTTCTGCAACTTGTGGAACTAGGTTTTCAGTTGGGAGGCGGGTGAGTCCACTTTCTGCAGGAAGGAGGGGTTTCCTCACCTGAGGGAGTGGGTGATTTTGCCTGGGTTTGGAGCAGCTTGGGCGCTCCCTCCCCCCCTTGCTCTGTGTGACTGGAAGGCTCCAGCTGGGCATAGCACTTCTAACCGGTTCCTGGTGGGACTCCCCCAGGGGTGGGGTGCTGCCAGTACAGGCCTCAGGGCATTAAAGGGCCCTCCTAGGGTGAGGGATTGTTGCCGGAGCATTCTTTCAGCCTCCTGCAAGGCTAGACTGACCACAAAGAGGCCTTTCTCCCAGACCCAGTATCGCTTTTCTGCAGCTTTGAAGCTGCCTGAGTGAAAGCCTCCATTGCACGCTGCCACACGTGTAGAGATGCCCCAGGAAGGGCAAAACCCCGTTCCACCTGGAGCGGATCTGTGGGGTGTGCTGGGCCCAAAGCTTGCTATGCCCCTGCTTCAAAACCCAGCAATTTTGGGGCTTCCTCATGAAGAGGGGTCCAATCCCAGGAAGCTCTTTTGCACGTTAGACCGTACAGGGGACAAGCTGTGGCAGAGAAATCCGGACTGTGCTTCCTCCAGAATCCCAGCAAGCCTAGGGTATGTTGCAGCTCCTTTTTGTTTTCTGGGCTTTCTCTCTGTTGTAAGGTGGCCAAGGTTTTGTTGGAATACACACGGCTCCTCCTTTCCACCAGCTGCCTAAGAACTTCACCTCAGCGGAGGGGAGTTGTACCTTTTCTGCCGGAACCTGAAGTTCTCAACTTTCCAGGTGAGTAATTCTTATCTTTTGGGTTTGTCCCACTGCAGGGCCATCGGACCCCCCCCCCCCCCCCAATATATCATCAATGTATTGGTACGTTTTAACTCTCCCCTCGGGGATGATTTCTGATAGTGCTGGGGCCAGGGCGTGATGTGCCAAGGTAGGCGAACGCCCATATCCTTGTGGCAAAGGAGTAAAGGTCTATTGTATACCTTCCTGTGTGAATGCAAATCTATCTCGGTCGCCTTCCTGTAGAGGAACCATGAAAAACATCTCTGTTACATCAGTGGGGGCTAAAATGTTGTGGGACTGTTCCTGTATGGTGACAATCAGTTGGGCTGTATTAGGCACGGCCGCAATCAGGGGACCAGTGCCTGCGTTTAAGGGCCAATAATCGATGGTTAGCCGCCACTTCCCGTTTGGTTTGCAAACTGGCCACACTGGAGAGTTATCAGGGGAGTGAGTTTGAATAATTACCCCCTGTTCCTGCAGCTCTTTGATCATGGGAGCGATTCCATCTGTAAAAGAAATGTACCAGACGTGAGTTGCCCTAGGTTTGCTTTCTTGCAGCGCTGGATGCACGGGGGAATCGGCTCCGCCCAACGTGCACGCAGGTGATTACCAACGCACAGGTTATATAGACTCAAAACATACATATTCACCATTTTTCTCAAAAAAAGGCAGCCCTATGATAATCATTTCTTGGAATTCATTTACGTAGTCTCCTCCCCGTCACACATGCTCAGTGATTTGAGTCGGTGGCCCTCAAGGGGTCTCTGGTGGTCGTCAGTGGTCGCGCAGCCGTGTTTGCTGGATGACCCTCTTCTTGCAGGCACGCGCAGTATCCTCGCCGTGGATGCACCTGTCCGTAACAACTTACTTCATAAGATTAATATCTCCAAACCTATTGTCCGGTTGGGTAGGGACTGTACGTGGAACGTAGGAGCATTGTACATTGCCATGGTCAGTTAGCTTCATTACCTGTTACCTTGATTACAAACTAATTATTCCAAGCTAATCATTGTGTAGTTTCTGTCTCACGGCCTCTATCCCACGATGACATTTTCCCCTTTTTGGAAGTTTCCTTCCAGGCCTTGAGTAGCTTTCTGGTTAGCATAAGTTTTCTTATAGCTAAGCTTCTATATTTTCTACAGTTCCCTCCTTTTGGTTTTTTTTGCATCCCTGCAATTATTTATATCTCCAAGCTCCTTGCAATTTTACTATTATACTAGAAAGACAGGGTATACAACATGGAAAAATCACTGTTATACATACGATCCCTTGATACCAATAAGCATGATTTTGCAATTGCATTAGAAAAAAAAAAAAAAATTTGCAGGCACAACGAATACTGAGTTACCTGTTCGTCTCCATCCAGAAGGCTCGTTTTCACTGGAATATAAGTTCCAGGTACCGCTAAAAGTCTCCCAAATAAAACTTCTGCTGGAGATGCACCCACTGGTTGCCTCGGTGTGTTTCTAATGTCCCAAAGTAGTAAATTTAGCGCTTCTGGCCACTTCAAGCCAGTTTGTTTACAGGTTTTAACTAATTTGGCTTTGATCGTCCTAGTCATCCTTTCTACTTGCCCTGATGATTGTGGGTGATAAGGTGTGCGCAATTGCATCTTGCTATTTCATGAATGATAAAGTTGCACTAAAATTGCGGCAGAGAAATGTGCTCCTCTGTCCGAGTCAATTATTTCAGGAACTCCGTACCTAGGTATTCTGTCTTTCAACAGAGCTTTAACCACCGCTTTTGAGTGGTTCTTTCGAGTTGGGAAAGCCTCCACCCAGCCGTGGAGATATTAGCCTGTGCAGGCTGCCCATGGACGTGCTGGTAGCCGGGGATGGACGCCGGCAACAGCAGGGGGGCTGGGGCCACCGCTGTGCCCTTGCGCCAGTGCCACCGGATTCCCCAGGCATGGAGCTACTGCCTTGGGTGCCGTTTTCCCTGGACCCCCTGTGCTCCCTCCCCCTCCCACACAGGCACGGAGCGGTTCTGGAGAAACAGCTTTTAATTGACAAAACACAAGAGAAAAGGTCCCATCAAAGCTACTCCAACCCCCCTCCCTCCCCCCCCACCCCCCCCCCCAAATACACCACCCCTCCTCCCCCATCCCCCACTCCCCCCACCTCCACCTCATCCCTGCTCGGGCTCTACTTCCCCCCCCTGCCACCCCCGTGCTGCCTGCCAGAGTCCTGCGCTTGCTGGCCGGCTTTGGCAAGGCGCTCTGCCCCCGCTTCTTCCCCCGCTTCTCGCAGGCGGCAGCCTGGGACGGTGGCAGGGCCATCCCCGCAGCCCCCCACGGCTCCTGGGGCTCCATCCCCATGGTGTAGAACTCTCCCAGGCTCAGGATGGCGTCGGTGGTCTCGGGGACGCTGTAGTCGGGGGTGAGCAGCTCCTCGGGCAGGGAGAGCGAGGCAAAGTCGCAGTGGGGGGTGGCTGTGCTGGTGCCACCAAGCTCCCCAGGCACAGGGCTGCTGCTGCTGAAAGCATCCTGGCTGACCCCCACCGTGTCCAGGGAGCAACCAAAGAGCCTTAGGGCCTCTTCGAGAGGCACCTCCTCGGACACGGTGAGGTCGCCTGCCAGGTCCCCAAGGACTTGGTTCTGGGAGGCAGCAGAAGGGCAGGAGGGGTCGTTGCTGCCCAGGGGGATGTTGCTGCCCAGGTGTGCCTCCGCAGTGGTGGCCGTGCCGTAGATAGGGAGCTGGGCAGGCTGCTCCTCAACGTGCTGGTAGCCGGCGCTGGATGTTGGCAGCACGGGGGAGGCAAGGGCCACCGTGTTCCCTTCTGCGCCTGTGCCACCATGGTCCCCATGCATAGGGCTGCTGCCGGCATCCTCGTGGCTGGCCTCCACCCCGTCCAGAGAGCAACCCAAGAGGCTTAGGGCCTCTTGGAGAAGCTCCTCATCGGAGACCTCAAGGTCTCCTGGCAGGTCCTCCAGGGCTTGGCTGGGGGAGTCGTAACTGCCCGGGGGGATGTTGGTGTCCAGGTGTGCCCCCGCAGGAGTGGCCGTGCCGCAGATGTCGGTCTGGGCAGGCTGCCCCTCGATGTGCTGGTAGCCGGGGATAGACATCGGCAACACCAGGGGGGCTGGGGCCACCGCTCTACCCTCTGCACGGGTGCCACAGGAGTCCCCAGGCATGGGGCTGCTGCCAGGAACATCCTGACTGGTCCCCACCGCATCCAAGGAGCAACCAAAGAGCCTTAGGGCCTCTTGGAGAAGCTCCTCCTCAGAGACTTCAAAGTCTCCATCCGGGTGCCCAGGGGCTTGGTGGTGGGGGCCAGCAGAGGGGCTGCAGGGGGTGTCAGGGCCCGGGGGGATGTTGGTGCCTGGGTGTGCCCGCGCAGGGGTGGCCGTGCCTGAGCTGTTGATGTGGGCAGGCTGCCCCTCGATGTGCCGGTAGCCAGGGATGGACATCAGCCGTGCTGGGGGGGCTGGGGCCTCCACTCTGCCCTGATAGTTTTGGGGTGTGAGGTGTGGCGGCTGTCCCTGCGGGGTCAGAGGGGCTGCCCAGGCCGGGAGGGTCCTGCAGCCCCTGGGGCCCCCCCACAGGGCAGCACCCGGCAGAGAAGCGGTGCCATGGCTGAGCGTGGAGCTGGCCGGGGGAGGCAGGCTGGTGACCGTCCACTCGATGTGGAAGACGCGGGGGTCGAAGAAGCAGCCGCATGGAGCCCTCTGCAGACCTGTGTGGGTGAGAGGGAGCTGTGCTGGGCCAGGGGGTTGGGGCCCTCCAAGGACAGCCACCGAGCTGTCGGCCCCGATGGCCGACATCCCCCAGCTCTGTGCTGGGCACATGGGGAGCTTGTGGCCAGGGTGCTCTGCGCGGGGTGAGCTGCTGTGCTGGTGGGACAGGCTTGCAAAGCAGGGAGGAGACTGGCTTCTAGGAGGTGAAGCGGGAGAGATGGCCCCAAGCATTGGGGAAATGCTCTGGGACTTGGATTTCCTGGGCACGCATCAGCCAGGCGAGAGCAGGGACGCTTGCCTGGGCTTGCTGAAGCCCTGCGCCAAAAGTGCCCTGGGGACAGGGCTGATGGGGATGCTGGGCGTGCGCGGGGGCCGGGGATGGCGAAGGCGGCGGGGTGGCAGAGCAGCCAGGGGTGCCGTACCTGGTGGTGGTAGTGCCTGGTGGCCCTGGGGTGCCACGTGCAGTGAGGGTGGCCAGGCTGCGGGGAAGGGCTGCTGCTGGCGGGGCAGTGGGCACAGGTTGGCTGCGCCTGGAAGAGAGACAGGAGCGATGGCCGGTGGTCACCTCCGCTCTTGCCCCCAAGAACCATCCTGGGGTGCAGGGGTCAGGGTGGGTCTGTACCTTGGAGGTAGAAGGTTTGGGGAAGGAGAAAAGTCTGCGGGAGCCGGGGTGCCAGGGGGTCCCGGGGGCCGTGCGGTGGGAGCCGCAGTGGTGGCGGTGCCATGTTGCGTTCTGGCTGTTGGCTGCTAAGGACTCTCTGGCGTCTCCCAGGAAGGAATGTGGGGTCTCCGCGTGTTCCGCCCCGCCCCAACAGCCTCCCCAGCCCCTCCTGCCTGGGGAGGGAAAGGGTTCAGGGGGGGCCTTGCTGCATTCCCAGAGCTGGCATCTCCTTGGGATTTGTGGGACTTGGTGGGACAAGTGCCATGCCTGGAGTGCTGGCATGGAGGCTGCAGGCTGTTCAGGAGGGGTAGGCAGGGCAGGCGAGGTGGAGGTGTCGCACTCTGTGTAAGGGAGAGGTTGGATGGTACAGCCCTTCCAGTCAGCAAGGATGTGGTGGAGAGCCTCTGGGTGAGGGTGAGGGGCATGGAAAACAAAGCAGCTGTTGCAGTGGGTGTCTGCTACCGATGGCCCAGCCGGGATGCCCGCACTGCGGAGTTATTCGATAGGCCCTGAGGAGAAATCTCTGGACGAGCAGCCCTTGTCCTGAATGCAGATTTCGACTTCCCAGGCATCCGCTGCTTGTCCGAACAGCGGATTCGTTGCCTGGTGTGCAATAAGCCGATTCTGACACACATAGGAGACATATTGCTTTTTATTCAGGCCTGGGTGCTGGGTGGATTTCCACAAATCAAGCACACCTAATGCCCGTTCTCTGTCATATTTATACACAACCCTTCCAAATGAGGAGACTCCCAGTTACAACGAGTGGTTCAGATTTCTTCTGCTAGGATGCAAACTAGAAGGCATGCTCGGTTCTTTTCTCGGCCTTTATCTTTGGGTAGGTGGTATAATTTGGGTAGGGGGCTCGTGGGTTGGTGGTTGCGGAGACCCTGGCCCAAATGACCTTTCCCCTAGTTTCTCAATACTTCTGGCACTCCCAAATGGTTCTTCAGGGTCTGTTGATCAGACTAACGATGTATGGGTTATGCTTCTACCTCTTGACAAGCACGTCTTCCTTGACACCTTGTCTGGGTAAATAGGAACTGACATAATGGTAGCACTGGACAATGGCCATCCTCAGGAGTCCCTAGCCGCTATTTACAAAACTCTCTGTGACATCCTGAACTGTGAAAAACTAACTGTAGCATTCTTAACTATGGAACTATGAAAAACAATTTGAAACTTTTTAGCTGCAGATTCAGGATTAACTTTCAACCTCGATGAAGGATATCATGGTCAGACTGAAAGCACGCGATTAAACTTGAAAGAATCAAGGTATGGAAGGATTATTCACTGTATAAAATCGTCTCATAAGCAGCGCGCTCTGTTGCCCTGTGGAAGGTATAATGTCATCGCTGGCACGACTGGTAATTTTCCGTTTCTTTCCTAGTACAAGGATGCATTGATGGAGGCAAATCCAGGGGTACGGGTGGTGCCCCACAACGAAGCAACCTGTGGAACCCCAGACATCCCCTGTTACAAAGAGGAAAAAGCAGACTCTGCAAAAGAGTTACCAAGCCTGAGGAAAGGGGCCAAAAGTGAAGCAATGCCACAGCATAACTTTGGGATGGCAGGTGAGATTTCCATCCCTGTTCCTCAAAGGGAACAGCCTCGTTTTGTTTGAGGATGCGGTGTTGGAATCAAAGCGCAAGGCCAGTTTTCTTTACTGCAGACTGTGCTGTAGTGCAAATACCTTTCGTGTCCCACATGGAGTTGCCAGGTGCGGTGGGTGGACCCTGGCTGGGGGCCAGGTGCCCACCAGAGCCACTCTAACTCCTCTCATCGTTCCCCTGCTCCAGCATGGAGGAGTCCCTCTCACAGGAGACAGTCCTTCACCAACTTCTCCAACGTGAGTCTCTCCCACGGGGTGCAGACCTTCAGGAGCAGACTGCTCCAGCGTGGGTCCCCCACGGGGTCACAAGTCCTGCCAGCAAACCTGCTCTGGCGTGGGCTCCTCTCTCCACGGGTCCACAGGTCCTGCCAGGAGCTTGCTCCAGTGTGGGCTTCCCACGGTCCACAGCCTCCTTCAGGTGCCTCCACCTGCTCGGGCGTGGGGTCCTCCATGGGCTGCAGGTGGAATCTCTACACCCCCTCATCCTTCCTCCATGGGCTGCAGGGGGACAGCCTGCTTCACCATGGTCTTCACCACGGGCGGCAGGGGGATCTCTGCTCTGGTGCCTGGAGCACCTCCTGCCCCTCCTTCTGCACTGGCCTTGGTGCCTGAAAAGTTTCTTAAGTCTTCTCCCTCCTGTCTCCGGCTGCAAAAGCTCCCTTTCTAACTGGTTTTTTTCCTTCTTAACCATGTTATCACAGAGGCGCTGATTGGCTTGGCCTTGGCCAGCGGCGGGTCCGTCTTGGAGCCGGCTGGCATTGGCTCTGTCAGACACAGGGGAAGCTTCTGGCAGCTTCTCACAGAAGCCACCCCTGTAGCCCCCCCCGCTACCAAAACCTTGCCACGCAAATCCAACACGCTGTGCAATAAAGTTTAAAGGGCTTAGAATAGTCTGGAAGCCCCAAAGCTGGAGCTCGCGTTAATGCTCCCTTTAATGCACAAAAGGCTTTTTCTGGTTCAGGACCCCAAGCTATTGGTTCCACCTCCTCATATTTCGTTGCCTCATTAAGAGGTTTCGCTATGTCACTAAATCCAGGAATCCATGGCCTACAAAATCCCACTTGTCCTAAAAATCCCCTTAATTGTTTCTTTGTTACTGGTCTGGGAATTTCTTGTCTAGCTCTTACCCGTTCTGGATCTACTTCTCTCCCTCCCTGGTTCAAGAATAAACCCCAGATCCTTCTTTACCTGGTGTTGACAGAGTTGCAGTTTGGATAGAGATGCACGGTGCCCCTTGTTTGCAAGGTGGATGCACAGATATTCAATATCCCGCGTACAATCTTCAGCCGTATGGCTTGCTAGTAACAGATCCTCGACATACTGAATCAAGACAGAACCGCCAGGAAATTTTAAGTCTCTTAGCTGGTTTCTGAGAATTTGAGAAAAAAATAGTTGGTGAACTAGTGAACCCTTGTGGCAAGCGTGTCCAAGTCAACTGTTTCCCTTGCCAAGTAAAAGCAAAAATGGATTGACTTTCTTCAGCAATGGGTATGCTAAAACCTGCTCCTGTCAAATCCAAACCAGTAACATATTGTGCCCATACAATACAGGTGTTTGGGTAAGAATGAAACTCGGGTCAGGGACAAGAGGGGGTGGGGAAATTACATGCTCATTTACTGCGCGGAGATCTTGAACAAATCTGTCTTCCGGATCCCCATCCTTATCTAATCGAAGTTTACTTACTGGCAAGATTGGAGTATGAGATGGACTTTGGCATTCCTTGAGTATTCCTTTTTCTAAGAAAACTGCAATCCGTTTTTGAGTACTCGGAATAGCCTCATCTGCAATCGGGTACTGTTTCATTGATGGAGGTGACCCTCCTTTTGTGTTCATTATTACCGGTTCTGCGGCTAACGATAATCCTATCTCATCACCAGAGCTGCTCCACGGTTCCCGGGGAAGTGCTTCAAGTCCTTTTGGGATTTTAAAAGCCGACCAAATTCCTGCAAAAGATCACGTCCTAGCAAAGACACAGGTGAATTTGGAGGTACCACAAATCTTCCCCATACCATTTTTTCTGCAATGATCATTGGAAGTGGGGTCGAAATAGATTTTATTTCTTGTCCAACAACCCCTCTTATAAGTACCTTTTCTTTAGAAATCCATGTTTGTGGGAGTGCATCATTCCAAAGGGACAAGGTTGCTCCTGTGTCTACTAAAAATTCAACAAAAAGTCGGTTTAGCTTTGCAGTGATTTGTCCGTACTCGTTTACCTTCACTCCTGCATTCGACATCTTCGCAGTCCTTCGGCAAGCATGGAGTTCAGCTTATTATTTTTCTGTTGTGAGTGAGGGCACGGTGGATACGGTGGATTTGATCCTCGTCCAGCACTTCCTGGGCAGAGTGGGCACTCCCGCTGGGCATGTCCTATCTTCCCCCAGGAAAAACACTCTAAAAGGTTAGGATTAGATTGGTTGGGGAAAGGAGGAAAGGGAGCCCTTTCCATCAGTCTTTTTCCGTCAGTTGTGGCTAAATTCCAGTTGGGGTCCTCAGTGGGCCAGGGATTTAATCCTTGACCTCTCTGAGCAATTTCTCAGTCCTTTTGAAGAATTTTCTCTCGCTCATCCATCTGGAATAGTTCTCTCAGCAAAGTTTTCATGTCACTCCAGTTAGGTGTGTACTCAGTGACTATTCCAGCTAGCATTTGTGCACATCCATCTGCATCATCTCTTAATCTTGGCATTTTACTTTGCCACATGATCAAGTCACCTTGTTTCCAAGGTTTGTGGCGCATCACAGCAGTCACTGCAGGGCCATCAGGAGGAGCTCCTGGTCCTGCTCTGGGATTTGGGATGCAGTGCAGTTTCATGGCAAACATCCCTGCTTGGGGAAGGTCAGTTTCCTCGGCCTCAGGGGCAGAGGGAAGCGAGCTTACCCGTAGTTTAGATGGCTTACGTCTTTGATAAGACCAATCCTACCAAATGTACCAATAATCAATACTTGGACTTGCAGTATCTTCTAAAATGATCCTTAGAAATGTTAACTTATGGGGCTTAAAAGTTCCTTTGGGGGGGGGGCAAATATCCATAGGTCCTCCCCCTCGAGTTCGAGTTAGGAACGGCCATTCCTCCTGACACAACCCAATCAGTCTTGTCTTTTGTAAAGTCTGTGCCCCATAAACCTTACTCCAATTTTCTAAAACCTCAGCAAGGGGCGTCCCCCTTTCAACGCTGGGTGTAGTTCCCGTTTCTTAAATTTCTTTTCCTCTTACCAAATCTTTAGCAAGTTTAAACACAAGAGTACTCCCAGTATTGTCTGGGATCACCCGTGTCCAAGTCTCTTAGGTGAACGCACCTATTTTTGTTATGCCAGCAATGAGCGTTGGTCACGGGTTTGTCCAGAGAATTAGCTGGTGCTCCTTCCTCTTGCGTCCTAGGGTCCCATCTGGGTCGCCATCTGTAAAAGGCTATGAGAAATGTACCAGACGTGAGTTGCCCTAGGTTTGCTTTCTTGCAGCGCTGGATGCACGGGGGAATCAGCTCCGCCCAACGTGCACGCAGGTGATTACCAACGCACAGGTTATATAGACTCAAAACATACATATTCACCATTTTTCTCAAAAAAAGGCAGCCCTATGATAATCATTTCTTGGAATTCATTTACGTAGTCTCCTCCCCGTCACACATGCTCGGTGATTTGAGTCGGTGGCCCTCAAGGGGTCTCTGGTGGTCGTCAGTGGTCGCGCAGCCGTGTTTGCTGGATGACCCTCTTCTTGCAGGCACGCGCAGTATCCTCGCCGTGGATGCACCTGTCCGTAACAACTTACTTCATAAGATTAATATCTCCAAACCTATTGTCCGGTTGGGTAGGGACTGTACGTGGAACGTAGGAGCATTGTACATTGCCATGGTCAGTTAGCTTCATTACCTGTTACCTTGATTACAAACTAATTATTCCAAGCTAATCATTGTGTAGTTTCTGTCTCACGGCCTCTATCCCACGATGACATTTTCCCCTTTTTGGAAGTTTCCTTCCAGGCCTTGAGTAGCTTTCTGGTTAGCATAAGTTTTCTTATAGCTAAGCTTCTATATTTTCTACAGTTCCCTCCTTTTGTTTTTTTTTTTGCATCCCTGCAATTATTTATATCTCCAAGCTCCTTGCAATTTTACTATTATACTAGAAAGACAGGGTATACAACATGGAAAAATCACTGTTATACATACGATCCCTTGATACCAATAAGCATGATTTTGCAATTGCATTAAAAAAAAAAAAATTTTGCAGGCACAACGAATACTGAGTTACCTGTTCGTCTCCATCCAGAAGGCTCGTTTTCACTGGAAGATAAGTTCCAGGTACCGCTAAAAGTCTCCCAAATAAAACTTCTGCTGGAGATGCACCCACTGGTTGCCTCGGTGTGTTTCTCATGTCCCAAAGTAGTAAATTTAGCGCTTCTGGCCACTTCAAGCCAGTTTGTTTACATGTTTTAACTAATTTGGCTTTGATCGTCCTAGTCATCCTTTCTACTTGCCCTGATGATTGTGGGTGATAAGGTGTGCGCAATTGCATCTTGCTATTTCATGAATGATAAAGTTGCACTAAAATTGCGGCAGAGAAATGTGCTCCTCTGTCCGAGTCAATTATTTCAGGAACTCCGTACCTAGGTATTCTGTCTTTCAACAGAGCTTTAACCACCGCTTTTGAGTGGTTCTTTCGAGTTGGGAAAGCCTCCACCCAGCCGTGGAGATATTAGCCTGTGCAGGCTGCCCATGGACGTGCTGGTAGCCGGGGATGGACGCCGGCAACAGCAGGGGGGCTGGGGCCAGCGCTGTGCCCTCTGCGCCAGTGCCACCGGATTCCCCAGGCATGGAGCTACTGCCTTGGGTGCCGTTTTCCCTGGACCCCCTGTGCTCCCTCCCCCTCCCACACAGGCACGGAGCGGTTCTGGAGAAACAGCTTTTAATTGACAAAACACAAGAGAAAAGGTCCCATCAAAGCTACTCCAACCCCCCTCCCTCCCCCCCCCCCCAAATACACCACCCCTCCTCCCCCATCCCCCACTCCCCCCACCTCCACCTCATCCCTGCTCGGGCTCTACTTCCCCCCCTGCCACCCGCGTGCTGCCTGCCAGAGCCCTGCGCTTGCTGGCCGGCTTTGGCAAGGCGCTCTGCCCCCGCTTCTTCCCCCGCTTCTCGCAGGCGGCAGCCTGGGATGGTGGCAGGGCCATCCCCGCAGCCCCCCACGGCTCCTGGGGCTCCATCCCCATGGTGTAGAACTCTCCCAGGCTCAGGATGGCGTCGGTGGTCTCGGGGATGCTGTAGTCGGGGGTGAGCAGCTCCTCGGGCAGGGAGAGCGAGGCAAAGTCGCAGTGGGGGGTGGCTGTGCTGGTGCCACCAAGCTCCCCAGGCACAGGGCTGCTGCTGCTGAAAGCATCCTGGCTGACCCCCACCGTGTCCAGGGAGCAACCAAAGAGCCTTAGGGCCTCTTCGAGAGGCACCTCCTCGGACACGGTGAGGTCGCCTGCCAGGTCCCCAAGGACTTGGTTCTGGGAGGCAGCAGAAGGGCAGGAGGGGTCGTTGCTGCCCAGGGGGATGTTGCTGCCCAGGTGTGCCTCCGCAGTGGTGGCCGTGCCGTCGATAGGGAGCTGGGCAGGCTGCTCCTCGATGTGCCGGTAGCCAGGGATGGACGTCGGCAGTGCTGGGGGGGCTGGGGCCTCCGGTCTCCCCTGATAGTTTTGGGGTGTGAGGTGTGGCGGCTGTCCCTGCGGGGTCAGAGGGGCTGCCCAGGCCGGGAGGGTCCTGCAGCCCCTGGGGCCCCCCCACAGGGCAGCACCCGGCAGAGAAGCAGTGCCATGGCTGAGCGTGGAGCTGGCCGGGGGAGGCAGGCTGGTGACCGTCCACTCGATGTGGAAGACGCGGGGGTCGAAGAAGCAGCCGCATGGAGCCCTCTGCAGACCTGTGTGGGTGAGAGGGAGCTGTGCTGGGCTAGGGGGTTGGGGCCCTCCAAGGACAGCCACCGAGCTGGCCCCGATGGCCGACATCCCCCAGCTCTGTGCTGGGCACATGGGGAGCTTGTGGCTGGGGTGCTCCGCGCGGGGTGAGCTGCTGTGCTGGTGGGACAGGCTTGCAAAGCAGGGAGGAGACTGGCTTCTAGGAGGTGAAGCGGGAGAGATGGCCCCAAGCATTGGGGAAATGCTCTGGGACTTGGATTTCCTGGGCACGCATCAGCCAGGCGAGAGCAGGGACGCTTGCCTGGGCTTGCTGAAGCCCTGCGCCAAAAGTGCCCTGGGGACAGGGCTGATGGGGATGCTGGGCGTGCGCGGGGGCCGGGGATGGCGAAGGCGGCGGGGTGGCAGAGCAGCCAGGGGTGCCGTACCTGGTGGTGGTAGTGCCTGGGGGCCCTGGGGTGCCACGTGCAGTGAGGGTGCCCAGGCTGCGGGGAAGGGCTGCTGCTGGCGGGGCAGTGGGCACAGGTTGGCTGCGCCTGGAAGAGAGACAGGAGCGATGGCCGGTGGTCACCTCCGCTCTTGCCCCCAAGAACCATCCTGGGGTGCAGGGATCAGGGTGGGTCTGTACCTTGGAGGTAGAAGGTTT
Source organism: Grus americana (assembly GCF_028858705.1). NCBI lineage: Eukaryota > Metazoa > Chordata > Aves > Gruiformes > Gruidae > Grus > Grus americana. Next base: position 43,048 of record NW_026561595.1, read on the forward strand.
GGGGAAGGAGAAAAGTCTGCGGGAGCCGGGGTGCCAGGGGGTCCCGGGGGCCGTGCGGTGGGAGCCGCAGTGGTGGTGGTGCCATGTTGCGTTCTGGCTGTTGGCTGCTAAGGACTCTCTGGCGTCTCCCAGGAAGGAATGTGGGGTCTCCGCGTGTTCCGCCCCGCCCCAACAGCCTCCCCAGCCCCTCCTGCCTGGGGAGGGAAAGGGTTCAGGGGGGGCCTTGCTGCGTTCCCAGAGCTGGCATCTCCTTGGGATTTGTGGGACTTGGTGGGACGAGTGCCACGCCTGGAGTGCTGGCATGGAGGCTGCAGGCTGTTCAGGAGGGGTAGGCAGGGCAGGCGAGGTGGAGGGGTCGCACTCTGTGTAAGGGAGAGGTTGGATGGTAGAGCCCTTCCAGTCAGCAAGGATGTGGTGGAGAGCCTCTGGGTGAGGCTGAGGGGCATGGAAAACAAAGCAGCTGTTGCAGCGGGTGTCTGCTACCGATGGCCCAGCCGGGATGCCCGCACTGCGGAGTTATTCGATAGGCCCTGAGGAGAAATCTCTGGACGAGCAGCCCTTGTCCTGAATGCAGATTTCGACTTCCCAGACATCCGCTGCTTGTCCGAACAGCGGATTCGTTGCCTGGTGTGCAATAAGCCGATTCTGACACACATAGGAGACATATTGCTTTTTATTCAGGCCTGGGTGCTGGGTGGATTTCCACAAATCAAGCACACCTAATGCCCGTTCTCTGTCATATTTATACACAACCCTTCCAAATGAGGAGACTCCCAATTACAACGATTGGTTCAGATTTCTTCTGCTAGGATGCAAACTAGAAGGCATGCTCGGTTCTTTTCTCGGCCTTTATCTTTGGGTAGGTGGTATAATTTGGGTAGGGGGCTCGTGGGTCGGTGGTTGCGGAGACCCTGGCCCAAATGACCTTTCCCTTAGTTTCTCAATACTTCTGGCACTCCCAAATGGTTCTTCAGGGTCTGTTGATCAGACTAACGATGTATGGGTTATGCTTCTACCTCTTGACAAGCACGTCTTCCTTGACACCTTGTCTGGGTAAATAGGAACTGACATAATGGTAGCACTGGACAACGGCCATCCTCAGGAGTCCCTAGCCGCTATTTACAAAACTCTCTGTGACATCCTGAACTGTGAAAAACTATCTGTAGCATTCTTAACTATGGAACTATGAAAAACTATTTGTAACTATTTAGCTGCAGATTCATGATTAACTTTCAACCTGGATGAAGGATATCATGGTCAGACTGAAAGCACGCGATTAAACTGTGAAAGAATCAAGGTATGGAAGGATTATTCACTGTGTAAAATCGTCTCATAAGCAGCGCGCTCTGTTGCCCTGTGGAAGGTATAATGTCATCGCTGGCACGACTGGTAATTTTCCGTTTCTTTCCTAGTACAAGGATGCATTGATGGAGGCAAATCCAGGGGTACGGGTGGTGCCCCACAACAAAGCAACCTGTGGAACCCCAGACATCCCCTGTTACAAAGAGGAAAAAGCAGACTCTGCAAAAGAGTTACCAAGCCTGAGGAAAGGGGCCAAAAGTGAAGCAATGCCACAGCATAACTTTGGGATGGCAGGTGAGATTTCCATCCCTGTTCCTCAAAGGGAACAGCCTCGTTTTGTTTGAGGGTGCGGTGTTGGAATCAAAGCGCAAGGCCAGTTTTCTTTACTGCAGACTGTGCTGTAGTGCAAATACCTTTTGTGTCCCACATGGAGTTGCCAGGTGCGGTGGGTTGACCCTGGCTGGGGGCCAGGTGCCCACCAGAGCCACTCTAACTCCTCTCATCGTTCCCCTGCTCCAGCATGGAGGAGTCCCTCTCACAGGAGACAGTCCTTCACCAACTTCTCCAACGTGAGTCTCTCCCACGGGGTGCAGACCTTCAGGAGCAGACTGCTCCAGCGTGGGTCCCCCACGGGGTCACAAGTCCTGCCAGCAAACCTGCTCTGGCGTGGGCTCCTCTCTCCACGGGTCCACAGGTCCTGCCAGGAGCTTGCTCCAGCGCGGGCTTCCCATGGGCCACAGCCTCCTTCAGGTGCCTCCACCTGCTCGGGCGTGGGGTCCTCCATGGGCTGCAGGTGGAATCTCTACACCCCCTCATCCTTCCTCCATGGGCTGCAGGGGGACAGCCTGCTTCACCATGGTCTTCACCACGGGCGGCAGGGGGATCTCTGCTCCGGTGCCTGGAGCACCTCCTGCCCCTCCTTCTGCACTGGCCTTGGTGCCTGAAAAGTTTCTTAAGTCTTCTCCCTCCTCTCTGCGGCTGCAAAAGCTCTCTCTAACTGGTTTTTTTCCGTCTTAACTATGTTATCACAGAGGCGCTGATTGGCTTGGCCTTGGCCAGCGGCGGGTCCGTCTTGGAGCCGGCTGGCATTGGCTCTGTCAGACACAGGGGAAGCTTCTGGCAGCTTCTCACAGAAGCCACCCCTGTAGCCCCCCCCCGCTACCAAAACCTTGCCACGCAAATCCAACACACTGTGCAATAAAGTTTAAAGGGCTTAGAATAGTCTGGAAGCCCCAAAGCTGGAGCTTGCATTAATGCTCCCTTTAATGCACAAAAGGCTTTTTCTGGTTCAGGACCCCAAGCTATTGGTTCCACCTCCTCATATTTCATTGCCTCATTAAGAGGTTTCGCTATGTCACTAAATCCAGGAATCCATGGCCTACAAAATCCCACTTGTCCTAAAAATCCCCTTAATTGTTTCTTTGTTACTGGTCTGGGAATTTCTTGTCTAGCTCTTACCCGTTCTGGATCTACTTCTCTCCCTCCCTGGTTCAAGAATAAACCCCAGATCCTTCTTTACCTGGTGTTGACAGAGTTGCAGTTTGGATAGAGATGCACGGTGCCCCTTGTTTGCAAGGTGGATGCACAGATATTCAATATCCCGCGTACAATCTTCAGCCGTATGGCTTGCTAGTAACAGATCCTCGACATACTGAATCAAGACAGAACCGCCAGGAAATTTTAAGTCTCTTAGCTGGTTTCTGAGAATTTGAGAAAAAAATAGTTGGTGAACTAGTGAACCCTTGTGGCAAGCGTGTCCAAGTCAACTGTTTCCCTTGCCAAGTAAAAGCAAAAATCGATTGACTTTCTTCAGCAATGGGTATGCTAAAACCTGCTCCTGTTAAATCCAAACCAGTAACATATTGTGCCCATACAATACAGGTGTTTGGGTAAGAATGAAACTCGGGTCAGGGACAAGAGGGGGTGGGGAAATTACATGCTCATTTACTGCGCGGAGATCTTGAACAAATCTGTCTTGCGGATCCCCATCCTTATCTAATCGAAGTTTACTTACTGGCAAGATTGGAGTATGAGATGGACTTTGGCATTCCTTGAGTATTCCTTTTTCTAAGAAAACTGCAATCCGTTTTTTGAGTACTCGGAATAGCCTCATCTGCAATCGGGTACTGTTTCATTGATGGAGGTGACCCTCCTTTTGTGTTCATTATTACCGGTTCTGCGGCTAACGATAATCCTATCTCATCACCAGAGCTGCTCCACGGTTCCCGGGGAAGTGCTTCAAGTCCTTTTGGGATTTTAAAAGCCGACCAAATTCCTGCAAAAGATCACGTCCTAGCAAAGACACAGGTGAATTTGGAGGTACCACAAATCTTCCCCATACCATTTTTTCTGCAATGATCATTGGAAGTGGGGTCGAAATAGATTTTATTTCTTGTCCAACAACCCCTCTTATAAGTACCTTTTCTTTAGAAATCCATGTTTGTGGGAGTGCATCATTCCAAAGGGACAAGGTTGCTCCTGTGTCTACTAAAAATTCAACAAAAAGTCCGTTTAGCTTTGCAGTGATTTGTCCGTACTCGTTTACCTTCACTCCTGCATTCGATATCTTCGCAGTCCTTCGGCAAGCATGGAGTTCAGCTTATTATTTTTCTGTTGTGAGTGAGGGCACGGTGGATACGGTGGATTTGATCCTCGTCCAGCACTTCCTGGGCGGAGTGGGCACTCCCGCTGGGCATGTCCTATCTTCCCCCAAGAAAAACACTCTAAAAGGTTAGGATTAGATTGGTTGGGGAAAGGAGGAAAGGGAGCCCTTTCCATCAGTCTTTTTCCCGTCAGTTGTGGCTAAATTCCAGTTGGGGTCCTCAGTGGGCCAGGGATTTAATCCTTGACCTCTCTGAGCAATTTCTCAGTCCTTTTGAAGAATTTTCTCTCGCTCATCCATCTGGAATAGTTCTCTCAGCAAAGTTTTCATGTCACTCCAGTTAGGTGTGTACTCAGTGACTATTCCAGCTAGCATTTGTGCACATCCATCTGCATCGTCTCTTAATCTTGGCATTTTACTTTGCCACATGATCAAGTCACCTTGTTTCCAAGGTTTGTGGTGCATCACAGCAGTCACTGCAGGGCCATCAGGAGGAGCTCCTGGTCCTGCTCTGGGATTTGGGATGCAGTGCAGTTTCATGGCAAACATCCCTGCTTGGGGAAGGTCAGTTTCCTCGGCCTCAGGGGCAGAGGGAAGCGAGCTTACCCGTAGTTTAGATGGCTTACGTCTTTGATAAGACCAATCCTACCAAATGTACCAATAATCAATACTTGGACTTGCAGTATCTTCTAAAATGATCCTTAGAAATGTTAACTTATGGGGCTTAAAAGTTCCTTTGGGGGGGGGGCAAATATCCATAGGTCCTCCCCCTCGAGTTCGAGTTAGGAACGGCCATTCCTCCTGACACAACCCAATCAGTCTTGTCTTTTGTAAAGTCTGTGCCCCATAAACCTTACTCCAATTTTCTAAAACCTCAGCAAGGGGCGTCCCCCTTTCAATGCTGGGTGTAGTTCCCGTTTCTTAAATTTCTTTTCCTCTTACCAAATCTTTAGCAAGTTTAAACACAAGAGTACTCCCAGTATTGTCTGGGATCACCCGTGTCCAAGTCTCTTAGGTGAACGCACCTATTTTTGTTATGCCAGCAATGAGCGTTGGTCACGGGTTTGTCCAGAGAATTAGCTGGTGCTCCTTCCTCTTGCGTCCTAGGGTCCCACCTGGGTCGCCATCTGTAAAAGGGTATGAGAAATGTACCAGACGTGAGTTGCCCTAGGTTTGCTTTCTTGCAGCGCTGGATGCACGGGGGAATCGGCTCCGCCCAACGTGCACGCAGGTGATTACCAACGCACAGGTTATATAGACTCAAAACATACATATTCACCATTTTTCTCAAAAAAAGGCAGCCCTATGATAATCATTTCTTGGAATTCATTTACGTAGTCTCCTCCCCGTCACACATGCTCAGTGATTTGAGTCGGTGGCCCTCAAGGGGTCTCTGGTGGTCGTCAGTGGTCGCGCAGCCGTGTTTGCTGGATGACCCTCTTCTTGCAGGCACGCGCAGTATCCTCGCCGTGGATGCACCTGTCCGTAACAACTTACTTCATAAGATTAATATCTCCAAACCTATTGTCCGGTTGGGTAGGGACTGTACGTGGAACGTAGGAGCATTGTACATTGCCATGGTCAGTTAGCTTCATTACCTGTTACCTTGATTACAAACTAATTATTCCAAGCTAATCATTGTGTAGTTTCTGTCTCACGGCCTCTATCCCACGATGACATTTTCCCCTTTTTGGAAGTTTCCTTCCAGGCCTTGAGTAGCTTTCTGGTTAGCATAAGTTTTCTTATAGCTAAGCTTCTATATTTTCTACAGTTCCCTCCTTTTGTTTTTTTTTTTGCATCCCTGCAATTATTTATATCTCCAAGCTCCTTGCAATTTTACTATTATACTAGAAAGACAGGGTATACAACATGGAAAAATCACTGTTATACATACGATCCCTTGATACCAATAAGCATGATTTTGCAATTGCATTAAAAAAAAAAAAATTTTGCAGGCACAACGAATACTGAGTTACCTGTTCGTCTCCATCCAGAAGGCTCGTTTTCACTGGAAGATAAGTTCCAGGTACCGCTAAAAGTCTCCCAAATAAAACTTCTGCTGGAGATGCACCCACTGGTTGCCTCGGTGTGTTTCTCATGTCCCAAAGTAGTAAATTTAGCGCTTCTGGCCACTTCAAGCCAGTTTGTTTACATGTTTTAACTAATTTGGCTTTGATCATCCTAGTCATCCTTTCTACTTGCCCTGATGATTGTGGGTGATAAGGTGTGCGCAATTGCATCTTGCTATTTCATGAATGATAAAGTTGCACTAAAATTGCGGCAGAGAAATGTGCTCCTCTGTCCGAGTCAATTATTTCAGGAACTCCGTACCTAGGTATTCTGTCTTTCAACAGAGCTTTAACCACCGCTTTTGAGTGGTTCTTTCGAGTTGGGAAAGCCTCCACCCAGCCGTGGAGATATTAGCCTGTGCAGGCTGCCCATGGACGTGCTGGTAGCCGGGGATGGACGCCGGCAACAGCAGGGGGGCTGGGGCCAGCGCTGTGCCCTTGCGCCAGTGCCACCGGATTCCCCAGGCATGGAGCTACTGCCTTGGGTGCCGTTTTCCCTGGACCCCCTGTGCTCCCTCCCCCTCCCACACAGGCACGGAGCGGTTCTGGAGAAACAGCTTTTAATTGACAAAACACAAGAGAAAAGGTCCCATCAAAGCTACTCCAACCCCCCTCCCCCCCCCACCCCCCCCCCCCAAATACACCACCCCTCCTCCCCCATCCCCCACTCCCCCCACCTCCACCTCATCCCTGCTCGGGCTCTACTTCACCCCCGCCACCCGCGTGCTGCCTGCCAGAGCCCTGCGCTTGCTGGCCGGCTTTGGCAAGGCGCTCTGCCCCCGCTTCTTCCCCCGCTTCTCGCAGGCGGCAGCCTGGGACGGTGGCAGGGCCATCCCCGCAGCCCCCCCACGGCTCCTGGGGCTCCATCCCCATGGTGTAGAACTCTCCCAGGCTCAGGATGGCGTCGGTGGTCTCGGGGATGCTGTAGTCGGGGGTGAGCAGCTCCTCGGGCAGGGAGAGCGAGGCAAAGTCGCAGTGGGGGGTGGCTGTGCTGGTGCCACCAAGCTCCCCAGGCACAGGGCTGCTGCTGCTGAAAGCATCCTGGCTGACCCCCACCGTGTCCAGGGAGCAACCAAAGAGCCTTAGGGCCTCTTCGAGAGGCACCTCCTCGGACACGGTGAGGTCGCCTGCCAGGTCCCCAAGGACTTGGTTCTGGGAGGCAGCAGAAGGGCAGGAGGGGTCGTTGCTGCCCAGGGGGATGTTGCTGCCCAGGTGTGCCTCCGCAGTGGTGGCCGTGCCGTAGATAGGGAGCTGGGCAGGCTGCTCCTCGACGTGCTGGTAGCCGGCGCTGGATGTTGGCAGCACGGGGGAGGCAAGGGCCACCGTGTTCCCTTCTGCGCCTGTGCCACCATGGTCCCCATGCATAGGGCTGCTGCCGGCATCCTCGTGGCTGGCCTCCACCCTGTCCAGAGAGCAACCCAAGAGGCTTAGGGCCTCTTGGAGAAGCTCCTCATCGGAGACCTCAAGGTCTCTTGCCAGGTCCTCCAGGGCTTGGCTGGGGGAGTCATGGCTGCCCGGGGGGATGTTGGTGTCCGGGTGTGCCCCTGCAGGAGTGGCCGTGCCGCAGATGTCGGTCTGGGCAGGCTGCCCCTCGATGTGCTGGTAGCCGGGGATAGACATCGGCAACACCAGGGGGGCTGGGGCCACCGCTCTTCCCTCTGCACGGGTGCCACAGGAGTCCCCAGGCATGGGGCTGCTGCCAGGAACATCCTGACTGGTCCCCACCGCATCCAAGGAGCAACCAAAGAGCCTTAGGGCCTCTTGGAGAAGCTCCTCCTCAGAGACTTCAAAGTCTCCATCCGGGTGCCCAGGGGCTTGGTGGTGGGGGCCAGCAGAGGGGCTGCGGGGGGTGTCAGGGCCCGGGGGGATGTTGGTGCCCGGGTGTGCCCGCGCAGGGGTGGCCGTGCCTGAGCTGTTGATGTGGGCAGGCTGCCCCTCGATGTGCCGGTAGCCAGGGATGGACATCAGCCGTGCTGGGGGGGCTGGGGCCTCCACTCTGCCCTGATAGTTTTGGGGTGTGAGGTGTGGCGGCTGTCCCTGCGGGGTCAGAGGGGCTGCCCAGGCCGGGAGGGTCCTGCAGCCCCTGGGGCCCCCCCACAGGGCAGCACCCGGCAGAGAAGCGGTGCCATGGCTGAGCGTGGAGCTGGCCGGGGGAGGCAGGCTGGTGACCGTCCACTCGATGTGGAAGACGCGGGGGTCGAAGAAGCAGCCGCATGGAGCCCTCTGCAGACCTGTGTGGGTGAGAGGGAGCTGTGCTGGGCCAGGGGGTTGGGGCCCTCCAAGGACAGCCACTGAGCTGTCGGCCCCGATGGCCGACATCCCCCAGCTCTGTGCTGGGCACGTGGGGAGCTTGTGGCCGGGTGCTCCGCGCGGGGTGAGCTGCTGTGCTGGTGGGACAGGCTTGCAAAGCAGGGAGGAGACTGGCTTCTAGGAGGTGAAGCGGGAGAGATGGCCCCAAGCATTGGGGAAATGCTCTGGGACTTGGATTTCCTGGGCACGCATCAGCCAGGCGAGAGCAGGGACGCTTGCCTGGGCTTGCTGAAGCCCTGCGCCAAAAGTGCCCTGGGGACAGGGCTGATGGGGATGCTGGGCGTGCGCGGGGGCCGGGGGTGGCGAAGGCGGCGGGGTGGCAGAGCAGCCAGGGGTGCCGTACCTGGTGGTGGTAGTGCCTGGGGGCCCTGGGGTGCCACGTGCAGTGAGGGTGCCCAGGCTGCGGGGAAGGGCTGCTGCTGGCGGGGCAGTGGGCACAGGTTGGCTGCGCCTGGAAGAGAGACAGGAGCGATGGCCGGTGGTCACCTCCGCTCTTGCCCCCAAGAACCATCCTGGGGTGCAGGGATCAGGGTGGGTCTGTACCTTGGAGGTAGAAGGTTTGGGGAAGGAGAAAAGTCTGCGGGAGCCGGGGTGCCAGGGGGTCCCGGGGGCCGTGCGGTGGGAGCCGCAGTGGTGGTGGTGCCATGTTGCGTTCTGGCTGTTGGCTGCTAAGGACTCTCTGGCGTCTCCCAGGAAGGAATGTGGGGTCTCCGCGTGTTCCGCCCCGCCCCAACAGCCTCCCCAGCCCCTCCTGCCTGGGGAGGGAAAGGGTTCAGGGGGGGCCTTGCTGCGTTCCCAGAGCTGGCATCTCCTTGGGATTTGTGGGACTTGGTGGGACGAGTGCCACGCCTGGAGTGCTGGCATGGAGGCTGCAGGCTGTTCAGGAGGGGTAGGCAGGGCAGGCGAGGTGGAGGGGTCGCACTCTGTGGAAGGGAGAGGTTGGATGGTAGAGCCCTTCCAGTCAGCAAGGATGTGGTGGAGAGCCTCTGGGTGAGGCTGAGGGGCATGGAAACAAAGCAGCTGTTGCAGTGGGGGTGTCTGCTACCGATGGCCCAGCCGGGATGCCCGCACTGCGGAGTTATTCGATAGGCCCTGAGGAGAAATCTCTGGACGAGCAGCCCTTGTCCTGAATGCAGATTTCGACTTCCCAGACATCCGCTGCTTGTCCGAACAGCGGATTCGTTGCCTGGTGTGCAATAAGCCGATTCTGACACACATAGGAGACATATTGCTTTTTATTCAGGCCTGGGTGCTGGGTGGATTTCCACAAATCAAGCACACCTAATGCCCGTTCTCTGTCATATTTATACACAAACCTTCCAAATGAGGAGACTCCCAGTTACAACGAGTGGTTCAGATTTCTTCTGCTAGGATGCAAACTAGAAGGCATGCTCGGTTCTTTTCTCGGCCTTTATCTTTGGGTAGGTGGTATAATTTGGGTAGGGGGCTCGTGGGTCGGTGGTTGCGGAGACCTGGCCCAAATGACCTTTCCCCTAGTTTCTCAATACTTCTGGCACTCCCAAATGGTTCTTCAGGGTCTGTTGATCAGACTAACGATGTATGGGTTATGCTTCTACCTCTTGACAAGCACGTCTTCCTTGACACCTTGTCTGGGTAAATAGGAACTGACATAATGGTAGCACTGGACAATGGCCATCCTCAGGAGTCCCTAGCCGCTATTTACAAAAACTCTCTGTGACATCCTGAACTGTGAAAAACTAACTGTAGCATTCTTAACTATGGAACTATGAAAAACAATTTGAAACTTTTTAGCTGCAGATTCAGGATTAACTTTTAACCTCGATGAAGGATATCATGGTCAGACTGAAAGCACGCGATTAAACTTGAAAGAATCAAGGTATGGAAGGATTATTCACTGTATAAAATCGTCTCATAAGCAGCGCGCTCTGTTGCCCTGTGGAAGGTATAATGTCATCGCTGGCGTGACTGGTAATTTTCCGTTTCTTTCCTAGTACAAGGATGCATTGATGAAGGCAAATCCAGGGGTGCAGGTGGTGCCCCACAACAAAGCAACCTGTGGAACCCCAGACATCCCCTGTTACAAAGAGGAAAAAGCAGGCTTTGCAAAAGAGTTACCAAGCCTGAGGAAAGGGGCCAAAAGTGAAGCAATGCCACAGCATAACTTTGGGATGGCAGGTGAGATTTCCATCCCTGTTCCTCAAAGGGAACAGCCTCGTTTTGTTTGAGGGTGCGGTGTTGGAATCAAAGCGCAAGGCCAGTTTTCTTTACTGCAGACTGCGCTGTAGTGCAAATACCTTTCGTGTCCCACATGGAGTTGCCAGGTGCGGTGGGTGGACCCTGGCTGGGGGCCAGGTGCCCACCAGAGCCACTCTAACTCCTCTCATCATTCCCCTGCTCCAGCATGGAGGAGTCCCTCTCATGGGAGACAGTCCTTCACCAACTCCTCCAACGTGAGTCTCTCTCCCACGGGGTGCAGACCTTCAGGAGCAGACTGCTCCAGCGTGGGTCCCCCACGGGGTCACAAGTCCTGCCAGCAAACCTGCTCTGGCGTGGGCTCCTCTCTCCACGGGTCCACAGGTCCTGCCAGGAGCTTGCTCCAGCGCGGGCTTCCACGGTCCACAGCCTCCTTCAGGTGCCTCCACCTGCTCCGGCATGGGGTCCTCCATGGGCTGCAGGTGGAATCTCTACACCCCCTCATCCTTCCTCCATGGGCTGCAGGGGGACAGCCTGCTTCACCATGGTCTTCACCACGGGCTGCAGGGGATCTCTGCTCCGGTGCCTGGAGCACCTCCTGCCCCTCCTTCTGCACTGGCCTTGGTGCCTGAAAAGTTTCTTAAGTCTTCTCCCTCCTGTCTCCGGCTGCAAAAGCTCCCTTTCTAACTGTTTTTTTTCCTTCTTAACCATGTTATCACAGAGGCGCTGATTGGCTTGGCCTTGGCCAGCGGCGGGTCCGTCTTGGAGCCGGCTGGCATTGGCTCTGTCAGACACAGGGGAAGCTTCTGGCAGCTTCTCACAGAAGCCACCCCTGTAGCCCCCCCGCTACCAAAACCTTGCCACGCAAATCCAACACGCTGTGCAATAAAGTTTAAAGGGCTTAGAATAGTCTGGAAGCCCAAAGCTGGAGCTCGCGTTAATGCTCCCTTTAATGCACAAAAGGCTTTTTCTGGTTCAGGACCCCAAGCTATTGGTTCCACCTCCTCATTTTTCGTTGCCTCATTAAGAGGTTTCGCTATGTCACTAAATCCAGGAATCCATGGCCTACAAAATCCCACTTGTCTTAAAAATCCCCTTAATTGTTTCTTTGTTACTGGTCTGGGAATTTCTTGTCTAGCTCTTACCCGTTCTGGATCTACTTCTCTCCCTCCCTGGTTCAAGAATAAACCCCAGATCCTTCTTTACCTGTTGTTGACAGAGTTGCAGTTTGGATAGAGATGCACGGTGCCCCTTGTTTGCAAGTTGGATGCACAGATATTCAATATCCCGCGTACAATCTTCAGCCGTATGGCTTGCTAGTAACAGATCCTCGACATACTGAATCAAGACAGAACCGCCAGGAATTTTTAAGTCTCTTAGATGGTTCTGAGAATTTGAGAAAAAAATAGTTGGTGAACTAGTGAACCCTTGTGGCAAGTGTGTCCAAGTCAACTGTTTCCCTTGCCAAGTAAAAGCAAAAATCGATTGACTTTCTTCAGCAATGGGTATGTGACGTGGTTTAGCCCCAGCCGGTAGCTGGGTGCCACGCACTACTCACTCACCTTTCCCCCGGCGGGATGGGGAGGAGAACAGAAAAAAAAACAACGGCAAAGCCTCGAGGGTTGGGATAAGGGCAGTTTACTGGGACAGCAAGGGAGAGGGAAACAATCAACAACAGTACTGATAACAGATATTCACAATGGGTGATAGCAAAGAACAATTTACCGATCCGCACCGACCGACCTGACGCTCAGCCTGTCCCGGAGCCACACCGAACCCGGCCCTGCCGACTAGCCCCCTTTTATGGTGAGCATGATGTCACATGGTATGGAATAGCCCCCCGGCCAGCTTGGCTCACCTGTCCTGGCTCCTTGTGAAATTAACTCTATCCTTGCCAGAACCAGGACATTATCCACCCCTTATTCTATACCATCTACGTCACACCCAGATTATTTCACAGACACCATTCTCTTACTCCATGGGCCATCGCTCTAAAGTGTCCATCGAGTTCATTTAGTCCATGGCTTTGGGCTCCATCTGCCATTACAGTCTCCCAGAGCAGGAACAATGGTGCGTGCTGCTGGATTGTTGCACACTGCATCCGGAGGGGTTTTTTTTTCCCGGCTGGTGTATCTGGTATGGTCCATGCTCGCAGTCTGGACGTCAAAGATGTGATTTTCGATGAAGTTCCTGGGCACCAGTTGAAGTCAGTTCTAGTTCCAAAGTCCATCCTTCATTAGTTTTGGGTGATTCTTATGGTCGTACCATTGATACAGTATATAGCTATTAACATCATGCAATTTAATTTATTGGCTATTTTCACCCAAAATCAAATCCCCTTGGGGTACACACCGGACTTCACCATCCTTTCTCATCACCCACCAAGTGCACCCTGGTCCCTGAGCAAAAGCAATCCTGCAGATGGGCTTGCCTTTGCCCGAAGCAAGGATAACCCAAACTGTTTTACCCAACATATTTTTCATGCGCACTACAGGAACTTTATCCCCTTCTACTGGGCGTGGAAATTTTGATTGGGCAGGGCCAGCTCGATTGGCAGATCCCCTAGTGTTAACTAACCAGGTGGCCTTTGCTAAATGGGTGTCCCAGTGTTTGAGGGTCCCACCACCCATTGCTCTCAGGGTAGTTTTTAGCAGTCCATTGTACCTTTCAGTTTTCCCAGAGGCTGGTGCATGGTAGGGGATGTGATACACCCACTCAATACCATGCTCTTTGGCCCAGGTGTCTATGAGGTTGTTCCGAAAATGAGTCCCGTTGTCTGACTCAATTCTCTCTGGGGTGCCATGTCGCCAC